>NC_043004.1:7036417-7081417 GCF_006345805.1 Octopus sinensis
TCAAAGCTACAAGATAATGCCTGATTAGTTCAAAACACAGCGTAGGAGTGGCTGTGTGGTAAGTAGCTTGCTTACCAACCACATAGTTCTAGGTTCAGTCCCACTGCATGGCACCTTGGGCAAGTGTCTTCTACTATAGCCTCGGGCCGACCAAAGCCTTGTGAGTGGATTTGGGAGACAGAAACTGAGAGAAGCCTGTCGTATGTATATAATATATATATATATATATATATATATATATATATATATGTATGTATGTGTGTATATGTCTTTGTCCCCCCAACATTGCTTGACAACCAATGCTGGTGTGTTTACGTCCCCGTAACTTAGTGGTTTGGCAAAAGGGACTGATAGAATAAGTACTAGGCTTATAAAGAATAAGTCCTGGGGTTGATTTGCTCGACGAAAGGTGGTGCTCCAGTATGGCCACAGTCAAAAGACTGAAACAAGTGAAAGAGTAAAGCATTACTTTTGACAGAGTAATCTGAATGCTAAAGAGTTATAAAGGAATTGGTGTGGGTGCTAGTGCCGTGTAAAAAGCACTGATGCTGGTGCTAATTAAAAAGCACTGGTGATGGTACCACATGAAAAACGCCCAGTACACTCTGTAGAGTGGTTGGCATCAAAATAATAGTAATAATAATGAAATTATTGTATACAGTGCTCAGGTGCACCACAACTTGTCAAAAGTGCGTATAAAGCATATGCAGTAATGTACAACTGTCTGGAAAGTGAACAGTGTATGAGTCAGATACATGCATGCGTGTGTATAGAGGGGAGAAAATCAGGTGTAGTGTTGGCGAATCTCAGGAAGCATGGAAGTTCTGTCAACTAACAACTGATGCCGGCAGTTTGTTCCATGCTTCAGTAACTCTTAGCATGAAAAAATGCTTCCAAAAGTCATTAGAATGGTTTCTATATCTAGCTGTAGAAACCAAACCAAAACAAACTATGGAACCAAGTGCAGCCCTTGGCCTTATCAGTTCCTGTCAAAATGTCCAACCCATGCCAGCATGGAAAATAGATGCTAAATGATAATGATGATGATGATGATGATGGAGCCAAACTTCAGGTCGATTGTGATGTAAGTCTTAATAATTCTCTGTAATTTTGGCACAAGGCCAGCAGTTTTGACTTGACTGGTATTTATTTATCAAAAACCTGAAAGAATGAAAGTCAAAGTTGACCTTGGAAGAATTTGAACTCAGGATGTAAAGGACTGGAAGACATGCTGCAAAGCAATATGTCTGATGTGCTAACAATTCTACCTTAGCAATGTCTTAAGAAAGCTCTTTCAGATGAAATAGTCTAATAAGTTTCAGAGATTCTTAGCACATCAATTTTATAACTTCCTTATGTCTTGTGAAGGTGTATAGCCTCTTGGTTAGGATATTAAGCTCATGATCATAAGGTCCTTGGTTCAATTCCTGTGCTGGGCAGTGTAATATGTTCTTGAGTGGGGCATTTCATTTTTGAAAAATGAATAATGGCTAGTGTTGCTGCAACTCTTCCTCTTCTTCCATCTGTCCCATTCTGGGTGAGCTGCTGAGTCAAAACTGGGTGTGTGGGTGTTTGATCATAATGACATAGCAACTTCAAACGAGTTGAAGGAGGCTCATCATCATCATCATCATCATCATCCCCCCCCCACCATCATCTTCAATTAATGTCTGTTTTCAATGTGCTGGGGAAGGTCTGACAGGAGCTGGTGAGCCAGAGGACTGCATCAAACCCTAATGTCTGTTTTGGCATGGTGTCTATAGTTGAATGCCCTTCCTAATGCCAACCATTAGGCTGTACAAGCTACGTACAGATATGTAGTAAATAAAGCTGAGATTCAACAATGATTTCACTGACAAATTTAGTGCGAAGGTAGGAGTCCATCAATGTTCAGTCCTCAGCCCTCTCTTACTCATCACTGGGTCATCATTACGGACCATCACTGAGGAGTTTACCACTGGCTGCCCATGAAACCTCCTATATGATGATGATCTAGTTCCTATGGTTGAATTTCAACTGGAATTAGAGAGAAAATGCCAGGCAGAGAAGCAAAACCTAGAATCGAGATGTTTCAAGGTAAACTTAGCAAAGACTAATGTTTTAGTAAGCAGGAAAGAAGTCAGGACCCTGTGGTTTTCAGATAAATGGCTTTGTTCAATGTGCAGGAAAGAAATTGGTATAAACTCCATGTGCTGTATCCAATGTAAGCTATAGACATGCAAGGTGTGTGGAGTAACTGTAGCTTTTTCCAGCTGAGCATCCCTAATCTCGTGGTCTCATAGGTGCTGATGTCATGTAGAAAGTGCCTGTGCTAGTGCTGCATAAAAGCACGCCGTACACTCTGTGGTTGGCATTAGGAAGGGCATCCAACCGTAGAAACCATGCCAAAACAGACAAGGGGTCTGAATAGCTCTTCATTCAGCTGGTCAGCTTTTGTCAAACTGTCCAATCCATGCCAGCATGGAGAACGGATGGTAAATGGTGATGATGATGATGATGACGATGATGATGATACATATATAAGACCAGTTTGAGTGGATTTAGTTGAGAAAAACTGAAAGAATCTTTTCTAAAGCAAATTTTACTAATAAGGGCTAATAAATCCAGAGAAATTAGATACTGGAAGACTCATTATGTGTGTGCATGTGTGACCTTGTATTGACTTTGTGTGATGGTTCTAAATGAACATCACTGTCATGCAAGTGATATCCTACATTTCCAGTCTTCCATGAAAACTCCCTGGCCATTGGGAAATAGTTCCCTTGCTTAGAAACGAGTGCAGGTTTATACGGCAGAATGTATGCTGGTATGAAGTTAGTGTGTAGAGGTTGAGACATTTTGTATTCTGCAAAGCCTACATTTGCTGCCTCCTCCATCTTGTATCTTTGACCTCTTATCTTCTTATTGCTTACCCTCACCCACTCATCTTACCCATCTGTCATTGTCTTACATCCTTTCATCTCTCATCTTATCATTTGTGCTGACTGCATCATCATAATCCCTCGTTTCACTCATTTTGACTGTGGCCATGCTGGAGCACCGCCTTTAGTTAAGCAAATCAACCCCAGGACTTATTCTTTGTAAGCCTAGTACTTATTCTATCAGTCTCTTTTGCCAAACCGCTAAGTTACGGAGACGTAAACACACCAGCATCGGTTGTCAAGCAATGCTAGGGGGACAAATACACACACGCATATATATATATACATATATACGACAGGCTTCTTTCAGTTTCCGTCTACCAAATCCACTCACAAGGCTTTGGTTGGCCCGAGGCTATAGTAGAAGACACTTGCCCAAGGTGCCATGCAGTGGGACTGAACCTGGAACCATGTGGTTGGTAAACAAGTTACTTACCACACAGCCACTCCTGCGCCATATATACAACGGGCTTCTTTCAGTTTCCGTCTACCAAATCCACTCACAAGGCTTTGGTCAGCACTAGGCTATAGTAGAAGACACTTGCCCAAGGTTCCACACAGTGTAACTGAACCTGGAACCATGTGGTTGGTAAGCAAGCTACTTACCACACAGCCACTCCTATGCCTATTGAGTACTGTATCAGACCATCTTCACCTCTCTACCATACTCTCTGTCCCTAGGCCATTTATAAGAGACTGCATCAAACCATCTATCTATTACACACTAAGTTTGCTTTTTCTGAACTGTCAGCTACCACTCTCTCTCCCTTCTATATCACTTTTATTGTTGCCCCTCACCTATTCTTATCCTTATTTCACCATCTATTGTTACCTTTGTCCTTTTCTACTATTGTCAGTTACTCTTTTACCAGTTCTGCCCAACATAATCCTATCTTTCTCATCAAACTTTTGTTCATTTCACCCACCCATTTCTGACATTTCTTTCTCTCTCTCCTTGGTCTATATACACATCTTAAGTAATTGAGTACTACATTTACTATGTACAAGGCCCCTCCCTTTCAATGCAGAAAGCTTCCACCACACCCCATCCCATCCCACACCATGCTCTTAGAGTGGTTGGTAAATGAGAACTCTGTAGTGCTGGCACCATGATAAAATGTACCCATTACAAGCTGTAAAGTAGTTGGCAAACAAGTACAGAAAACATGAGTTTATGGGATCTCCTAAGGCTTGTTTTGCTGGAGACTATTCAATTTCTCTTGAGATGCAGGAGTGGCTGTGTGGTCAGTAGCTTGCTTACCAACCACAAGGTTCTGGGTTCAGTCCCACTGCGTGGCACCTTGGGCAAGTATCTTCTACTATAGCCTGGGGCCGACCAAAGCCTTGTGAGTGGATTTGGTAGATGGAAACTGAAAGAAGGCCATCGTATATATGTATATGTATATATATATGTGTGTGTGTGTTTGTATGTGTGTGTTTGTATGTGTGTTTGTCCCCCCCACCAACATCGTTTGACAACCGATGCTGGTGTGTTTACGCTCCCTTTACTTAGTGGTTCAGCAAAAGAGACTGATAGAATAAGTACTAGGCTTACAAAGAATAAATCCTGGGGTCCATTTGCTCGACTAAAGGCAGTGCTCCAGCATGGCCACAGTCAAATGACTGAAACAAGTAAAAGAGTAAAAAGAGAGTATAGAGAGTATGCTAATATGAGAAAATGCATTCAGTATACTCAAGAAAGTTGTTGGTAATAGGGAAAGCATCTAGACACAGAAACCAAGGCTTACATGTACCAATCTATGAGAGTAATGGTTTCCAATGAGAAGTAACTTGGACCATGACAGCCTGCCTCACCCGTGCTAGAAAGTGGATGTAAAAAAACTACTATTATATACCTATGGTATGTCCACATAGTTTGCATTCTCAGTCTGGAGCCCTATCTTGTCCAGAATATCGATCTACTGGAAACTGTACAGAGATATGTAACCAGACAAATATCTTGCGTCAGTCACATAACCTTTTAGCATTCAGACTACTCTGTCAAATATAATGCTTATTTATTCACATTATTTTGAATTAATCATGCTTTACCTCGTAGCTTTGAGGTTTTAATGATGTGATTGTAGATTTTTTAGAATAACATTGTAGTGTAGGTGTGAGAAGCTAGATTTGGTCAGTTTGAGCATAAAATTGGTGGAATATTTGGGCTGGTTATGGTTGGTTTAATTAAATGCCAAAGTGTTAACATGGCTAACTTCTTTGGGCCACAATACCACTACAGTGTTGACGTCTAGCATCTGACTTGTTAGAAGCCCACAAGATTATCCACCATATTTCCAATGACAACTTTGGTCACCTTTCTGAATTCAATATCTTTCACACCTGTTAATCCCTCCTAATATAGGCACAAGGCCTGAAATTTTGGGGAAGGTCAGTGAGGAGAAGGCTAGCCAATCACATCAACCCCAGTTGGGCTTCACGGAGGCGATGGTGAGTGACTGAGACCTTTGGAGATATGCTGTGCTTGAGAAGACCTTGCAAACCAAATGAAACCATAACCGTGGCCTATGCCGGTGCAGCATAACCAGCTCATTTAAAAGTACCCTTCAATCATTGGGCAAGAAACTGTGCTTAAGGCGGCGAGCTGGCAGAAACGTTAGCACAACGGGCGAAATGCTTAGCAGTATTTTGTCTGCCACTATGTTCTGAGTTCACATTCCACCGAGGTCGACTTTGCCTTTCATCCTTTTGGAGTCGATTAAATAAGTACAAGTTACGTACTGGGATCGATATAATCAACTTTATCCGTTTGTCTGTCCTTGTTTGTCCCTTCTGGGTGTAGCTCCTTGTGGGCAGTAAAGAAAAAAGAAATAAGAAACTGTGCTTGTGAAGACCTGTTGAGTCAAGTGAAGTCATTGTCGTGGCCAATTCCAGTACCGTCTGTCTGACACCTGTGTTGGTGCATGTAAAAAGCACCCACTACACTCTTACAGTGGTGGGCATTAGAAAGGGTATCCAGCTGTAGAAACTTGATACAGATTGGAGCCTGGTATAGCCTCCTGACTTGCCAACCCTCAGTCAAACCGTCCAACCCATGCCAGTATGGAATGCAGACGTTAAAAGATGATGATGATGAACCTCTCCAAAGGATGAAGGACAAAGTTGGCGTCTGTGGAGTTTGAACTTGGTACACAAAGACAGTATGCTCTAACTTTGTCTGGTGTGCTAACGATTCTGCCAGCATACCACCTTCTGCTTATAAAAAAAAAAAAATAAATAAATAAAAAATAATAATAATAATAATAATAATGGAATATGAGTGAAGTAAAGAATATAGATAGGAAAATACGCAAGCTGCTGAGTTGTAATAGGATGCACCACCCAAAGGCAGATGTAGATCGCCTTTACCTTCCCAGAGCCCAAGGAGGTCGAGGCCTGATCCAATTTGAACTAGCTTACAAAACAATCACAATTGGACTGGCCAAATATCTCGAAATAACGAATGACTGGATGCTAAAGCTCGTGGAAAATCACGAGAGACAAAAGAAGCTTCATTCTATCATAAAGGAAAGCAAAAAATTTGCTATTGATCTCGTGCAGGATACCCAAACTGAACAACCCGAGGGAAGTACGGCAACTATTGTTGCAAAGAAGGTGAAAATAATAGCAACGAAAAAAGCGTACGAGCAATTGGCTGATAGGTGGGAGGAGAAACCTCTGCACGGCAAATATGTGGCCCACAGCAAACAAACTGATGTTGACCAGAAGCAAACCCATCAGTGGCTACGGAGCTCAGGGCTAAAAGCAGAGAGTGAAGGTTTCATCCTGGCTGCTCAAGATCAAAGCCTATTAACCCGAAACTACCAGGCCAATGTGATGAAAAATGGAGCAGACCCAAAATGCCGATTCTGCAACAACATGATTGAAACAGTGGACCACCTAATCTCTAGATGTAAAATCTTAGCACCAGTGGAGTATAAATTAAAATATGACAGAGTTGGCCAATATCTACACTGGCTAATAAGTCAGCATTACAATATCAAAACTGCCGACAAGTGGTATAATCACCACCCTGAAGCTGTAACTGAAGGAGAAAATGTAACGATTCTGTGGGACTTTCCAGTACATACAGACCGAACCATCAAAGCCAATAAACCAGATATTGTTGTGAAAGACCAAAACAATAAAGTTTGCTTATTGATCGACATGAGCATCCCCTGTGATCATAATATCTCGGCAAAAGAGTTTGACAAGCTCAGAAAATATAAAGACCTACTCATCGAAATTGAGAAAATGTGGCATCTCAAGGCGGTTACAATACCAGTGATCGTAGGAGCACTAGGAATGATCAAGAAGGGAACTGAAAATTATATGAGAATGATCCCTGGCTTACCATCCCTGCAAGAAGTGCAAAAGATTGTCTTAACTGGTACATCACATGCATTGAGAAGAGCATTGTCGATGTGAGAACTATTACTACCCATGTATTTTAATTTAACTTTAAAAAAAAAAAAAAAATGAACGAACTATTGAGTTTAGTTTAATGGCCTACCAATGTATACTATGAGTTTCTTTGCCCTAGGAGTCGGGAAGACACTCAGCAAGAAATGGAAGCAAATTTGAAAGAAGAAAAAAATAATAATAATGATAATAAAAATAAAAAATACAGAATAGACAACACAGCAGTAAGTGATAAGTGCAGAATCTGTGGACAAAATGGTGAAACTGTATGGTATATTACCAGCCAATGTATGCCACTAGCCCTGAAGGAATATAAGAGATGCCATGACATTTGCAACAAGTATGGACTTGTCAGAGCAAAAAATTGGCATGACCACAGACCTGAAGGGCTCGTCGAAAACAGAAATGCAACGATCCTATGGGATTTTATGATTCAGTGCGACCATGAGATAGAGAATAGGAAGCCGGACATAGTCTTGAGAAAGAAAACAAACTATGCTGGATCATAGATATAGCATGCCCAGCTGACAACAAGGTATGCAATAAGGAAAAAAGAAAAGTCGAGAGATATGACAGGTTAGCTTGGGAAGTTAAGCAGTTGTGGTCGATGGAAAAGGTAGTAGTAGTACCAATAACTGTCGGAACTCTGGGAACAGTGAGCAAAAATCTCGAGAAGTATGTGGAACAAATAGGGGCTGCAATAAGGGTAGAGCACTTGCAGAAAACAGCACTGCTTGGAACTGCTTGAATACTCCGGAAGGTGCTTGAAAAAAAAGAGATGTTACCTTAGTTCACTAGTAGTGAACAGCTGACACTGTAGTACATCTCCAGCGTTAGAAGCTGTGCAAAAGCATTAATAATAATAATAATAATAATAATAATAATAATAATAAATGCCCTGATGCAGTACCAGGCAGTGGCTCTCATGGCTTCTGATCTTAACTGATTGGAAGTGCTATCATGTACATTGTTTTGTCTTGGTATAAAAGATGGGCTACAGCAAATATTCTGTTCAATACCACAGATTTGCTTGTCAGTTGTTTGACCTTTACCAGTTGAGCATGTCCCTTAGTGGTTGACGATATGTGCATCTCTGATCACGAGCAGAAGTAGTGGGGGAGCATCATAGCCATGTGTTGAGAAGAATTCTTTGGGGTTTGAATGATTCACCTTTGGAAACATGGGTGTTTCATTCAACATCCTTAAACAACCCTTAATCAGGGACCTTTTGAGTGGGATGGGTTACCCAACCAGAAGAAAATTCTAACTGGTCCCCCACCCGCAAGATCATGTGCTGTTTATCTTGTTATGAGATCCCCATGTCGCGCACATATGGTTGTGATGCATGTGCCTGGTGTACCCTTATCAGACGAGTAGTCATGATGGGTATACTGGGCTTCGTATATTTGTACCCCAGTGTCACTTTGATGGCATGCACTGCTCTCTCACTCAATAACAATAATAATAACAATAATAATAATGATAATAATAATAATAAAACCCAGCACAGCATGCATGACATTTTGTGGCATTGGTTTCATGGTCAGAATTTTCAAAGCATGAAATAGTTAGCTGACACATCCCAAAATTCACCAACACTTTACTCCTGAGGTGCCTATGCATTCTTCTTTATGGTTCTTTTACTGGTCATTTTTCTGTCTTTCTGTGTTTTATTCGGTGTACGAGTATGTGTCCATTTACTCTTGATTATATCATTGTTCTCCTTCTTCACCTGACTTTTAACTCCTTTCTGCCCCTCTTTTACCCTTTTTTGATGGGTTGCAGTCTACCTAAGCATTGTATTTAATGAACTTATTACTATTTCATTTCATCAACATTTAAAGTCCTTTATCCATTCTGGCATGGGTTGGACGATTTGACCAGGCAAGCTGGAAGGCTGCACCAAACTCCAGTCTGATTTGGCATGGTTATCTACGGCTGGATGACCTTCCAAATGCCAACTACTCCGAGAGTGTAATGGGTGCTTTTATGTGCCACCGGCACTGGTACCATTTGCGTGACACCAGTATCTGCCACGACTACAATTTTACTTGGCTTGATGAGTCTTCTTCTCAAGCACGATATAATGCCAAAGGTCTCGGCCATTCGTCATTGCCTCCGTGAGGCCCAACACTCGAAAAATCTTTTTATAAAACAAAAATTAGCGAATACATAAGTGGGTAGGGACATGGAGCAGAACAATAAAGACAAATTAAGTACCGCTGAAGACAAATTCTACATTTACCGAAATTACTTCCGCTGCTAGCACACACTCACACCCATTTATTTCTAACGCATTTTCTCTCTCTCTCTCTCTCTCTCTCTCTCTCTCTCTCACACACACACGCTATATGATGTAAAAAAAATTGTGGTCTAAGGGAAAAAACTCTTGTAAATTTATTTCAGTTGTATTACTTCCCTTGTCCATGTCTAGAAATTATGATCAAATGCATTCCAACCGTTATTCTCACCCTTCTTCTTTTTAGATGTAGGGAATTGTGTCTTTCTTTCTTTCTACAGACATTTGGAATATTTCTAGTAGGTCTAGTGACAACGCAATGACTCCCTATTTAGCTTGATTAGTTTTCGTATTAGTTTCTTTTATACTTGTTTAAGTCTTTGACCGACGGCTATGCTGAGGTAAGGGGTTGTAAATAATTGATTCGAACCTTTCCAATGAATTATTTTCCAAGCAAACCATTAATTTTAATTGGAACACAGGCCAATCAATTATTGCAATTAATTATCAATTATTTTGCCGAACGTAAAAACACCGTATATTTTGGAGTGTTTTAGCTTCGATTTAGATAAGAGCCAAAACGATAGGAAAATAAAAGGAACGTCTTATAGTTTCAAAATACTTGATTATCAGAAAACATTCAAAGTTCAATTTCATTGATTTAGAATAAGGAACAAACAACATGTATACTCTACATTGTACAGAAGTTGAAAAATAAATACGTTGAAAGTCATTAATTGAAAGAGTTTCCCAAACGGGAAGCACAATTAAAATGTTCCAATATAGCAAAAGGTCATGAACGATTGCAGATTTCTGAAACTAGTTCTTCATCCCAGAAAGTGAGATTGACTTTTAGAAATAATTGCATGTCTAAATTCATTGCCGAAAATCATTAAAAGCGTAAGCAGCTGAGCTGAAGAAACGTTCCACGATGTTGGTAACAAAAATCTACAGCTCAGATATTGCTAAGGTGAAATTCGATCTTTTTTGTGTTATTTCAAACAAAGTGAAGCAAAATCACCATCTTCTACAGGTAAATCAGACTGTTGTGACGTGTCTGTCGCCACTTTCAGGTGATGTAGAGTGGCTACTTCATCCACAGTTAGCTCTGCTTCTGCCTGTTGTAAAATTTTCATAACTCCACTTTCAAAATTTGGGCTGTGCAAAATGGCTGCCGATGGAAGCAAATATTTTAAAAACACCTCGTAAGGATACAATGCGAGAATTTCGTCAAAAAGAATTCGAGCATCTCCCAAATCTGTTTCTGTTCTTTGCAAGGCGACTGTTACTGAGCGTAACTTTCCTAAACTGTCTTTTAGAGTCTACAGATCATTATGATCACATGGAGACAACAGATAATCAACCAGCTTTGGATCGCCTTGAAAAGAGTCTAAAAACGGCTTGAGTTGGATGTACCTCTCAATCATGTCATATGTACTGGACCAACGGGTCTTATTTCTTTGTATAGGTTGCAAAGGCGTTTTTTCCCAAAGTTTACAAGTTTTAATGATTTTAGCTTGTCCATCAACATATCAATTTAATCAAGCAGAACTTCCTGCTTGTCAAGATAAGCAGGAACAGCTAGATTGAATTTATGGGAGGCATATCCAATCAATGTTATTCTACATAAATTCATCATAGACTTGTTCACTTCTGTATTATCTCCTACAACATTTTCTAAATTTTTTATTATAGACACTTACCACATTCTCTATAAATTCGAGATAATCAGAAGCAGTGAACGATGTTTCACGTACCATTGGTGAAAATGCCAGTAAAACAATACAATAGTAATTTTGATAATTGCATGAATAAGATGCAAAAAGTCCAATGAAATGTGTTGAACTCTTAGTTCCTTCGATTACCAACAAAAATTTACTTGCAAGTTCATCAGATTTTTTTCTTCCCCACGTCTTGAGTAAGTTTCTCCATGTATCTCTTTATGGTCACATTCGTCATACTTCCACGAGTCAGTGGGTCTTCAATAAAGGAAAATGGTTTTAAGCCAAAACATACCCACTCAATCCAACCATAAACATTTGAGACCGAGCAACTGACCAAACTACTTCTTGGTGGAAGAAAACCCAATGAAGATGGCTGCCCAGTTGCTTGTGTAGTAGAATACTCTGGATGCTGGTTTTTTATATGATTCATAAGATTTGTCCATCCAGTTCTTTTTTGCTAGGTCAACTTTTTTCCGCACTTGCATTTTCCATATATGTTCACTGTCTGTTTGGTTGAAATATTTTCTGACGATTTGGGGGTTTTCATACGGCATATGTTAGTTTAAAATAAAAGATATTTTGCCACAGATTAAAATAGAAGATATTTCGCCACTCCACTGATGGAAGTCTGATTCAGTTAATATGTTGGAGTGGAATTCAAGATAAAACCACGTTGCAGGTGAAGTTATGATTTAATGACTTGAAGACAGATGTATAGAATTCATTCATTTATATTCTTTTATCTATTTATGAAATTCTTAAAATTTCTCACCATTGATAATTATGTATAGTACTATTTCATTCTTTTTAGAAACCATCAGCATGATAAAACTTCCATCTTTAATAATATATCCCACATCATAAAATGTTTAATTAGTATAGTTTCTCTGCTTCCTCAACACCACTTCTTGTTTTCTTCCCCTTTGACAAGCCATTACCAGCTACCCTGTCCCCCACAAAACTATCCAACCCATGCCAGCAAAGAAGTTGGATATTAAATGATCATATTACAATGATGGTAATTTTAAATGTCATATCCAAACTTTTGTTTCATTTAGTGTCACAGTAAAATCTAGGAAACAGAATAAATGTTCTGTGATTTCTGGAAAAATTGCATGATTCCACAGTCAAATAAGTTCAGGAACCACCATTCTAGATAACAACTACGAGAAATATTTAACAATTAAAAATGCTAGGGAAAAGAAGGCGTGGCTGTGTGGTAAGAAGTTAGCTTCCCAACCACATGGTTCGGGGTTCAGTTCCACAGCATGGCACTTTATGCATGTCTTTTATTATAGTCTTGGGTTGACCAAAGGCTGGTGAGTGGATTTGGTAGACGGAAACTGAAAGAAGCCCATCGTAAATATATGTGTGTCTTCGGTCCCCATTTCTGCTTGACAGCCTGTGTTGGTGTATTTACATCCTCATAACTTATTGGTTTGGCATAAGAGACCAACAGAACAAGTACTAGGCTGGGGGTCGATTCGTTGACTAAAGTTCTAGAAGGTGGAGCCCCAGTATGGCCACAGTTTAATGATTGAAACTAATAAAAGATAGAAGCCGATGATTATTGTTTTACTTATAAATAGGCACAAGTGTGGCTGTGTGGTTAAGAAGCTGGTTTCTCAGCCATGTGATCTTGGGTTCAGTCCCTCTGCACAACACCTTGGCCAAGTAATGTCTACTATAGCCCTAGGCAGACCAAAGGCTTGTGAGCAGATCTGGTAAGTGGAAACTGAAAGAAGCCAATTGTATTATCATTGTCATGGTTGTAAACAACCACCGTTATCATAGAAATGAAGTTGTTCGTTTCTCATTTTCTGTGAACAATATGTATGGTTATGGAGATATTACTTTGCTTGGAAACAGGTGACAGTTGGCAATGAGAAGAGCATCTGGCCATAGAAAACCTACCACAATGAATTCCATCTGACTCATAGAAGTATGGGAAGCTGGATGTTAAATGCTACTACAGATGAGGTGGAAAAAAATAAGGCCAGTTAAAAATAATAATCCTTTCTACTATAGGCACAAGGCCTGGATTCTGTGGGGAGGGGGATTGTCGATTACATCGACCACGATGTTTCACTGGTACTTAATTTATCGACCCTGAAAGGATGAAAGGCAAAGTCGAGCTCGGTGGAATTTGAAATACTGCTAAGCATTTTGTCCGGCATGCTAACAATAACAATAATAAAATTATTGTGTATAGTGCTCAGGTTGTTACTATTGATTTGAAACAGAAACCCAAGACATATTTTAGAGGAGGACAAGGGTGGACATATCCATCTCAGTACTTGTTTGGTACTTATCAGCCCCAGAAAAATGAAAAGAAAAGTAACACTGGTGACATTTGAACTTGGAATGTATGTGCAGAAGTGGCTGTGCAGTAAGAAGCTTACTTCCCAACCACATGGTGCTGGTTCCAGTTCCACTCCATAGCACCTTGGGCAAGTGTCTTCAGCTGTAGCCTCAGGTTGATCAAAGCCTTGTGACTGGATTTGATAGATGAAAACTGAAAAAAAATCCTATTTTATTCATCAATCATCATCATTGTTTAACATCCACTTTCCATGCTAGCATGGGTTGGACGATTTGACTGAGGACTGGCGAACCAGATGGCTGCACCAGGCTCCAATCTGATCTGGCAGAGTTTCTACAGCTGGATGCCCTTCCTAATACCAACCACCCTAAGAGTGTATTTGGGTGCTTTTACGTGCCACCGGCACGAGGGCCAGACAGGTGGTACTGGCAATGGCCACACTAAAATGGTAGGCACAAGGCCTGAAATTTTGGGGGAGCGGACCAGTCAATTAGATCAACCCCAGTAACAACTGGTACTTAATTTATCAACTGCGAAAGCATGAAAGGCAAAGTTGACCTCAGCGGAATTTGAACTTAGAACGTAAAGAACCGCTAAGCATTTTGCCCAGCATGCTAACGTTTCTGCCGCTCACTGTCTTACATTATATAAATAATGTGTGTATGTCTGTCCACCACCACCACCACCACCTGACAAGTGGTGTTTGTACATTTACATCCCTATAACTTAATGGTTTGGCAAAATATATCAATAGAATAAGCACCAGGCTTTAAAAAAATAAAAGGGATAAGTAGTGGGGTTGATTCATGTGACTAAAATTTCTCAAAAGTGATGCCCCAGCATGGCCACAGTCTAATGACTGAAATGAGACAAAAGATAAAAGCTGTAACTAAACGCTTCAAGGTGTTTTGTCTGATGCTCCGTTGATATTCTTTTCTACTCTAGGCACAAGGCCTGAAATTTTGGAGGTTGGGGGCTCAGTTGATTAGACTGACACCAGTATGCAACTGGTACTTAAATTATTGACTCCAAATGGGTGAAAGGTGACGTCGAACTCAGCAGAATTTGAACTCAGAACGTAAAGACAGATGAAATACTGCTACACATTTTGTCCGGCGTGCTAATGTTTCTACCAGCTCACCGCCTTGAAAATATTTTCTACTCCAGGCACAAGGCCTGAAATTTTGGGGGAGTAGGCCAGTCGATTAGATCAACTCCAGTATGGAACCAGTACTTAATTTATTGATCCTGGCAGAATTTGAACTCAGAATGTAAAAGACAGGAAAATACCACTAAGTGTTTTGCCTGGCGTGCTAACATTTCTGCCAGCTCGCTGCCTTTGATACTCTGTTGATATTGCTCATCTGGTATAAAATATGAGGATTGAAGAATCTAGTTGGGTTCTCCATGTGGAAACAAATATATTTTAGGAGGAAAAACAAACAATGAAAAAGATTGAGAGAAAAGACGAGGTTTCAATATTTGGGTGAAAGATTTTCTTTTATTATTATAACCAAAAGTCTCAACCACCAATAAGGTGAAAAATATAGAAAAAGGCAATTAAAATAGATATTTGACTAGATACATCTTACCATGGTCAATTTGGCTTAAGCTTCCAGTCGACATATCTTTGGCTGTGGAGATGTACTCAGAGACATAACACTGATGTTATATCCAGGATACTGCAATAGTTTGACCTGGTAACAGCATTTTATCTTTTCAAAGTCTTCAAAGAATAATACTTTGTACTCTTCTCACATTTATCATGATTAACAACAATAGTGTTCTGTCAGTGACACAAGTCAAAAATACTAATTCCTTCAATCAGGATTTTCCAATAAGGCCAGATGTAGATTTCTGTTCAGCTACCATTGGCCTTTTCTTTTTATTATTATTTTTTCTTCAATCAACTTAGAAAATATACAGATAGAAATCAAGGAAAATATAAAGCGAGAAAGGAAATTTCGGAAGAAAAAATTTAGCTCACCAGATACAAGAAAATATACTATTAGCTTTTATGTATAATTAATATGGACTCTATTTTTTTTTATTTTTCATTTTGGGAAAATGAAAATTGCATTGTTAACAGCTGCCATAAGTGAATAAGGATGCTTTTATTTTTTAAATCCAAATCTAATTTTTTCATTCAAACTAATTTAGGGTTTTATCCAAACTTTAAAAAAGAATCACAGAGGTTTTGAGGCAAGTGTTGCTTTCAGTAACACAAGAAAATATATTGATAACATTAAAAAAAAAAAAAGCTTTTCTAACTGAAGGCTAAAAATACAATATATATATATATTGGAATATATAACAACACAAAGCATCTACAACAAATTACTTAGAGAAAACTTTTGTCACATAGAGGAGAAGATTTTGATCTATAGTGTTTAGAAGATAGATTCGTCTTGGCTAATCTGAATGTAGAGTCCTGAATCCATCTTATTAAGATAGTTCACTGGTGGTATGGAAGAAATTTATTCTGGTGAGAGCAGCTTGTGTTTTATGGTGATACAAGTTACCCTGAATGACATTTTTCTTCATGTATGTATGTATATTTAGAAATTGATATGGAATTGGTGACTGAAAATGAGTACACATAAACAAGTAACTGATTGAAAGTATATTAATTTTTAGAGTACCTCATGAAAGCACTTTCTTGAAGTAGAATATTTAAAAATCTTGGAAGTACCTCAACAAACTGGAATTGGTAAATTGTTTAATTACCCAGGGAAGAATTATGAAACAAACTGATCTTTTACAATGGAAAACAAGAGAAGACAAAGAAAAAAAAATAATAATAACAATAATAATTTCAACATTTTGGTCAACGATTCTAGATATATATTTTTTTTGTTAAATTGTTAACAAATTGTTAGTTTGATATCAGACTCTCTGCCTTTATTATTAATATAAATCTGAAGACGGCAGAAAATGGGGTGGGTGTGTTCTGCTGCTTCCATTTTCAACAGGTGGTTGTAGGGGTGTGGGAAGGAAGAAGGGGGGTGTTTGACAAGGAAAGAAGACAAAGTAATATGTGTAAAGGTATAAATGGAGAGTTAAAAACTGATCACAGATTTCATTTCCATCTAGACATTAACAGCACTTCGGCTGCTCTCCTTTTTGGGGGTGTAGAATGGAAGAGTGTATGCAGCAATAGCAGTTATTCATTTATTTATTTTAGGCACGTCAATGTGCTCTGGCTTGGAAGGAATATGATTTGACAACTTTCACTACTATGATCGGAGATGAATTTAAAAATAGGAAACAATAAAAATAAAAAATAAAGTCAGTTTGGAAGTTGGCAGTAATAAATTTTGTGAGACAAATCATTCAGCTTATAATCATACTGTAATATATTAAATTTCATTTGCCTTATTTTTTTTCTTCTTCAAAATTCCTTCATAATGGAATTTCAAGTTCAATAGGAAATTATAGTTAATAATGATGATAATAATAAAAATAAGCGAATATTTTCAACCCACCAATTGTAACTTACAAAACTTTTGAAGGAGGGGGGAAAAATATTAAAAAAATAAAATTAAACTTATACATATATATACATATAAGTGTTAAACATGCACAGACAAACAGACACGCAAATGCGTCTCTTAACATAGATTTACATTTATCATACAAAATTAATGTATCTTTGCATGAGTGATTGTGCAGCCTGGGAATGTGTCCCTTGGTTTCTATGGCTTAGAAACTTCCATATTATAAGTTCAAACATATGTCAGTCTCTCTCTCAGAAAAAAAAAAAAAAAGCATTTATAGTTAGTCAATATTTTGGAGCTAACAGACTGCTTAGCAGAATTTTCTCCTTTACTCTTTCTTTCCTTTCATTGTATGTTGAAAACAAAGTTCAAGCAAGAAAATTTCAGTTTTCATCCTTTAGTAAGATCTTAATGATTTGATTGATATGTACTGATTGGAAAATGCTAACAGGAGAAAATAATTGAAAGTGAAATGTTTGTATGTAAATGTATGCAACACAGACACACACTTACATATATATATATAAGCAAATATTTTGCAAAAAATATCAAGTTGTTGTAATCTCGTTTCACATTCTTCTAGAGAGATCATCTTAGGGTATTCAAATTTTGATAAATTTCTAAGGTTGCAACAAACGGCAACCATATGAAGGGTGATAACTCATCCATTTTCTTCCTGTCACAGCTCTGGGGCTGATTTCTGTCTGTCGAACCTACTAAAGAAGTAGGAAATGATAAACGGGAGGTTTTTTCCCCCTAGAAGCGGATAATTGGACTTTACCCAAATTGCTTCTGTTGGAACCTCCACCAACATTAAAACCACCGTCAGTTGGTAGTTTTTTTTCGTATCAATTTTTTCTTCACATTTTCTTTCTGCTATTTTTTCTTCACTTTGGACACAATTTACAATTACTCTTAATTTCCACCACAGATCACGATTTTTTTTCACCTCACAGAAAACCCATACATGCATATAATATGTATATATATATATATATAATGGATCAATGTGGGTGCATTCTTAAAAATAAAATAAAATAAGAGAAAAATTGATTTAAAGAGTTAATTTCATTGAATACTTTCAATTTTCGCGGCGAGCTTTCTTTTTATTCTTTGGTTTAGCTTCGGTCCAGTTATCTATGGAATAAAATAAGAAGATGATTAATAGGAGAAAATAAAATAAATGAAATTGCAAAACAATCAGAGTTTAATAAAACAAAGCATTGTATTTTTGCACAGCAGCTGGAATGAAGAATTCAGTAAGCAGAGCAAAATTTATTTCAAGTCCTTTACTGTAATTATAGACAAGAATCTGAACCAGCATCCTGATACCAGCTTAATAAAATTCATCCACTCATCATTATTGTGCTAACGTTCTCTTTTCCATGCTTGCATTGGGTTGGAATGAGTTAGTGAGGCAGATTTTCTACATCTAGATGCCCTTCAACCCTCACCTGTTTCCTCGGGCATGTGTTAGCCCCAGGCTAACCATTGCTTTGTGAGTGAATTTGGGATATGGAAACTGTGCGGAATCCCATTATGTGAATACATGTATATGTATGAGTCTTTGTATTCGTCCCCCAACATTAGTTGACAACTGGTGTTGGTTTGTTAATGTCCTTGTAACTTTGCAGTTCAGTAAAAGAGACTGATAGAATAAGTACCAGGCTTAAGAGATAAGCAAAAGATAAAAGATGTCACAACTGGAAACTTGATCATCAATTTGAAACCCACAATAGGAATATCAGATGAAGAAAAACATACTTAAAGTGAATGTCACACATGGAAATTAAAAAAAGGTCTCAAAACAGAATCTCGGGATACACTTATGAGATCAAAAACATCAGATATACATGTACCATTTATCTTTATAGTTGAACAGTTCACGTTATCCAATAGTAAACAGGTTTCCTAACAATTTTTAGCCAAACTTTTAGCCTCATCCGACCTACACTGACATAGTAAAACAGACGCGAAATGATATTAAAATGACTTCAAAAATAAGAACATGAATACCCAGGCTTTAGAAATAAAGGTTCCCGGTTCAAGTTATGTCCCTTACCGTGCATGTCGTCATTGTTCAATGTCCATGTAGCATGCTTGCATGGGTTCTTAGGAAGTATATCGCTAATCTGTCTCACTACAAGTTCGATGGTTTAACAAGATCCAACAAGCCTGAGGACTGTGTCTGCTTTGGCAAGGTTTTTTACAGCTGGATGCTCTTCTTATCACCAACCCCTCAACAGCTGGATGTCCTTCCTATCACCAACCGCTTTACAACTGGATATCCTTCCTATCGCCAACCCCGTTACAGCTGGATGCCCTTCCTATCGCCAACCCCGTTACAGCTGGATACCCTTCCTATCGCCAACCCCTCAACAGCTGGATGCCCTTCATATTGCCAACCCCATTACAGTGTACACTGGGTATTTTTCATTTGTTTTTTTTTATGGAACCAGCACATGTGAAATAAAACACCTGACAAAGGCTGGAGATCAAACCAATGGAAACTATTTGGATGTAAATACTGTAAAGGATATTTTAAGATGCGGTTAATAAGGAGAAAAATCATAATCTTATTACCTTATTTTGATTAAGTCTAACATTATAATCTAACTTATCATTCTCCTCTTCACCATTGTTATAACATCCATTTTTCCATACTTCTGTGGATCAACAGATTTTGTACTGTTGGATACCTTTTCTGTCACCAACCCTTACCAGTTCCCAAGCAAGGTAATATTGCCTTATGGCCAGACAAGATTTTGTGGAATACTGAAAATGAACACTGCTTGAATGACAGTGATACTCATTTACAATTATCACATGATGGTAATTGTAAAGGAGACACAAACATATACACACACACACATATGTATATACATACATATATCCACTCACAAGGCTCTTGGGCCACACAGTGGAACTGTGTGACCGAAGGTACTACACAGTGGGACTGAACCGGAAATCAGGTGGTTGAGAAGCAAACTTCTGAATCACACAGCCATAACTGCACCTATTTAAAATATTCACATTAGCAGAGTGTAGTTAACCTTAAAAAGTAAATTATTATCATCAGTATATAACAAGTATGTCAATGCTTATCACCTAGGTTAAATAAATTTGCTAAGATAAAACATAATCCATATATATACACTAAACAGTTATGACATCTATACTAGTAGAAGAAAAGAATGCTTCGATATCAGTAAATGGTAGTTGAAATAGTCTACGTTCACCAGAAAAGTGCTTTAATTTTCAGTAACATGTAAGCTGGGGGAATAACATTTTCTCTACTGACAGCTAAATGTATCTCGAACAAAACATGGTGTGTGTGTGTGATCTTGCGATTGGTGTGTTGAGATTGAAGTGTTTTTTGCTCCAGATATAACAGCTTAAATCTCTTTCATACTGAACAGAGAGCTTTCCAAAGAAAATTGCTGCTGATGGATAATCCAGCAGTTACAGCTGATTATGTACAAGTGAAGACATTTTTGGAAAATGTGTAGAACAAATTTCACAGTAATGTTTTACTCAATGACTTAAACCTCAGCATATCTGGCTTTAAACAGGTAGAAAAGCAAATAGATTCCTCACACACTAGACATTAGGAAGGGAACCCAGTTGTAGAAACCATGCCAAAGCAGAGTTTGGAGTCTCCTGTTAAACCATCCAACCAAACACCAGCATGGAGAACAGATATTAAAAGGTGGTGATGATTAAAAGGTGTTCAAGGTTATACATCTTTAAGGGAAGGGTTTATATTGAATAAGTCAACTCCCTAATCCTTTTATTTGCTTCAGTAATTCGACTGTGGCCATGCTGGAGCACAGCCGTTAGTTGAACAAATTGACCCCAGGACTTATTCTTTGTAAGCCTAGTTCTTATTCAATCGGTCTCTTTTTACTGAACTGCTAAGTTACAGGGACGTAAACACACCAACATTAGTTGTCAAGCGATGTTGGGGGAGACAAACACAGACATATACATACATACAATATATACATACATACATACATATATATATATATATGAGAAGAAAATGGATATAATAACAATGGGACTCTCGTAGTTTTCACTGGTATGCCTTTAATTTAACTAGATAATGAAGAAGGTAGCATTTACAATCATTTCAATTTACTGGTTTAAGTAAATCTCTTCAGAATTCGAATATAGATAGATGCATCCTAACTGATGCATCTATTTATATTCACATTCTAAAGAGATGCACTTAAACCAGTAAATTGAAACGATCGTAAATGCTACCTTCATCTCTGCTTCTTCCTTCTTTGTTATCTAATTAAATTAAAGGCATACCAGCGAAAACCACGAGTTTCCCATTGTTATTATATCCATTTTCTTCTCCTATATAACCTAAACTATGGTTTACCAACCGAACCACCTGCTACCGTACAACCTTACAAAAGGCTGCACCTACTCAGGTAATAACCAGGAGCGACTTTGGATTTAATTATCCCTTAGAGGTATTAAGCCCTTCTAACTGACACCTACACTATATATATATATATATATATATATGCACAATGGGTTTCTTTCAGTTTCCATCTACCAGATCCACTCACAAGGCTTTGGTTAGTCTGAGGCTATAGCAGAAGACATTTGCCCAAGGAGTTATGCAGTGGGACTGAACCCAGAATCATGTGGTTGGTAAGCAAGCTACTTACTACACAGTCACTCCCCGCACCTAATTGCAGAGATTTATTACATTAATCCACCACCTTGAGAGATGAAAAGTAAAGTTTCAACTTGTGCTGACTTTGGTATGATTTCTATTTAAGAACATAAATGTATTATAAGGCATCTAGTTTGGTATGGTAAAGAATCTGGTGTTCAGCTGCATTAGAAGGAAATGAAAATAACCAGACAGGTTTGCATGGAAGGCTGGTACTGTGGTGCTCTACTACACTGGCACTCCGTTGGTTATGACGATGAGGGTTCCAGTTGATCTGATCAATGAGCAAGTGCACAGACACATATACCCTTAATGAGCAAGTGGCACAGACACACATACCCTTAATGTAGTTCTCAAGGAGATTCAGCATGACACAGAGTGTGACATTTATTATAGTCTTTTTGAATTATAGGTATAACTCACTTTTGCTACTTGAGTGAACTGGAGCAATGTGAAATAAAGCATCTTGGTCAAGGACACAAGACTATAATAAATAAAGCAAATGGGTTTCTATTGGTTTGGATGAGGATGCTTGATGAACTGAAGTCCCTACTCATTTTATTTGCATGTAAATGATTGCGCATTCCACAGTAACAAGGTCACCACCACCATTTAACCCTTTCGTTACCAAACTGCCCAAACCCGCCCGTATTTACCTATTCATATTTAAATGAGAATATCAGAGCAAATCTCTTTAGTACATTCGTGAAAACACGTATTATACTTCGTAAACAGTTCAACTACAGTTTTGTACAACAATCGAAGTGTAATTTTAATTCCGTGAATTTTGGGAGATTTTTTTCCGAAATTTGTTCCTATTGTGTTTTCAAAATTTGTAATTCTGACAAAAAATGGATACGAATTTCATTATATCAAGCAGCGAGTCAGAATTCGAAGGATTTTCTACTGAAGACCTTCATAAATCTAACTCTATGACTGAAAAAAAAAAGCACGTGGTATTTGATAATGAATCTGATGTTTCATTTTCCAAAAGTGAAAACAGTGAATCCGAGAGCTCTGACAGCGATAAAGAAAATGAATTGGCACCTGAATGGAGTGAAAATTTTAAAACTGTTTCTTTCGGTGATTTTTCTGAAGAAACTGGACCAAGCCACAGACTTTCCCAGGAGAGTAAAGCCTTAGATTATTTCTTTTTACTTTTTCGAATGAGCCTATTTGAAATCATTACGGCGGAAACGAACCGTTACGCTAAATGTAAACAAAGCGAAAGAAAGGATAGTTAGTGGTTTCCCACAACCTTAAATGAAATTAAGACTATTTTGCCATAAATATTATTATGGGTATCAGAAAGTTACCCAGAATAACAAATTCTATCGTAAAATTTTGTTGTATATCCAATTGAATATTAGCTAATAACCCATTTTCTATAGCAATGTTTGAACAAAATTTTAATAATTTTATATTTTGTTGAATTTACCTGTATCTACCTGCAATTAGAGTCACTTTGTGACAAAAATTATAGTATAGAATTGGTTGAGAATATTTCATTAAATTATCTTCCAAAAATCACATTAATATATTGATAAATAAAAAAGTTATAGTTGTTTAATGAAACTAGACTAAATTTATGATTATGTTAGAAATTAATTGAAACACATAAGGGGTGTATTTTGGTCAGAAATATAGTAACGAAAGGGTTAATGTCTGTGGTCTATGATGGTATGGGTTGGACAGTTAGACAAAAGCTGGTAAGCCAGAAGTGGACTGTACCAAGTTCCACTGTCTGCTTTGACATGGTTTCTAAGGCTGGGTGCCTTATCTAATGCCAGCCACTTCACAGAGTGTGGTAGCAGCCCCAGTGAGGTCACCAAGCAATTCACAAGACAAGACTCCTCAACTGAATGGCATTTGTAATGTAATCCTCATGTAATCCTAATGATAAACAACATTAGTTGTAACATTTGTGTTACTGTCTCCTTAATGAATCACCCGCGGAAAACGGACGTTAAACGATGATGATGATGATGATTAATGTCAATAAAAGCATTTAGACCATTACATGTTCTTGTTTGTCACTTGCAATGGATTTACTTATATACTCATTCAATTTTTATCACATTAGGTAAACAACAGTGTTATCAGTTACAGGTTTCTATTGGTTTACTCAATGATTCACCAGATCTCCAACAAGAATGACAAGGGTTTGTGTGTACAAGTTTATCGAAGGCACACACACTCACAAGTAAATATTACACTGAATATTCTTTATTTGAAAGCATCAATTTCCCAGTTTTCTTGTCACTTTTCTTTGGGAAATGAATATACACCTATGTACATACATACACACATATATATATAGCTCAATCATCATTTTTATCTCCATTTTCCCATGTTTGCATGGTTTGACCAGGTCTTCTCAGTAAAGAGTCTTGCTACTTGTCTGGTCACTCACCATTTCTTCTGTGAGGTTTATCATCCTAACATCATCTTTCACCACTTCTGTCCATGTCTTCCTTGATCTTCTTTCATAAGTTCCTTCCATTTTGATTAGTTAACCTTCTTTTACTGAACTGCCATCCCTTCAGAGCACACTCAGTTCTTTTCTAGTTTTCACACATATTCTAGATGCAATGCCCATATTTTCATTACCATGCAACATCACACACAGGCATCAGAGAAGATCCCTTTGTTGCTAGCAGTTGTATGAGGTCCTTAAGATTTCCCCCCCTTGTTCTTAGTTAGGTTGGTATGTTTTTGGAATACCCTCCTCAACTGTTAATTAGATCACCTTGTTAATGGAGAAGCTATTCTTCTACATAGCTTTCCAAGCATTTGGAGAAATTTATTTTGCATATACTCTTACCAATAACTATTTCTGTGTGTATCTGCCAAATACAGTCTGTCAGCCTGTCTGTGATCCCACAAGATAGACTTCTGCACTGTTTCCACTTAAAAAATTTCACTCAATGCAATTGGTTAACCTGAGACCATAGCCAAAGGCATATACTGAAGAGGCTGTGCTGGAACTGAACCTGGAACCATGTGGTTGTATGCACAAGTCATGCTTGCACCATCCATTGTTGTTATTTCCTGTCTCTTCTTTAAAAGAAATTTTTTTTTATTTTGTCAGAGAAAGGATAGCACTTCATAATCTTCATAGACCTCTTAGAGTTTTTTTTAGCAGTATGTCACAGCTACATTACACAAAGTGTCTTTTCTTCACCTTAGATAGTATCATGTAATTTGACAGAGATTTGGCTACTATTTCTTGCAAATCAAGTGATAATGTAAAGGTTCCTTTGTTGGTTCTGGCTTTCTGTATCATCTGTGGAAAATTTGATGAAGCCAAAGTGAAATTAGTCCGTTATACATTGTCATTATCACCATTTTATTTCTGGTTTCCATACTGGTATGGGTTGGAAATCACAGCTCACTTGAATTTTCCATTTTTGGTATGGATTCTAAAGCTGGATGCAACTTCCTATCATTACCAACTTTACAGAGTACTTTTTTTAAAAATTAAACTTTTCTTAAGCCCTACTATTTGTAAGGCTGGTTAACAATATTCCTAGCAGTTATATCTGACACTTTCCCCACAAGCGCACTTAACTGTACACGTCTCTTGGAGTAAAAATATATTTTCCTTTGTAAAATCATGACGACATTGTTAGTCACAGATGTCAGCCCTCTCATTCAACCATGATGGATTATATCATTTACAGATAATGACTGAGTTGGGTTTAGAAGATAAAGGTATACTCATGATTAAATCAATTAGAGGAGAATCTGTAAGTAAAAAATAACAAAAATATTCTTTGATGTAGCATGATTATGTTATCAAATCATATCCTTTCTATTTATAGGGATTTAATGCTTTCTCCAAATATATGGTTAAATGTTGTACTTTTAATGAGAAACTAACACAGCAGGGATATTTTATTTTGGAACATGACCACAAACTGATTGGGAGAAGAGAAGTTCATGAAATTTTCTATTTGGTACATATATTGTGTTGCAGTTTTATAGTTTAATTTCCTTGACACTGTAAAAGATCTCTTGAGAGATGGCTTAAATGACACATAGTAATTTATTCCCACCTTCCATTCTGCACTCAATCTCAACACTAAAGCTGACCTTTTTTAGATATCCTATAATTTTCTGGGAGTTACAATTCAGAGCATCATCGTCATCATCATCATTTAACGTCCGCTTTCCATGCTAGCATGGGTTGGACAATTTGACTGAGGACTGGTGAACCAGAGGGCTGCACCAGGCTCCAATCTGATTTGGCAGAGTTTCTACAGCTGGATGCCCTTCCTCATGCCAACCACTCCGAGAGTGTAATGGGTGCTTTTACGTGCCACCGGCACGAGGGCCAGTCAGGCAGTACTGGCAATGGCCACGCTCAAATGGTGCTTTTTATGTGCCACCTGCACAGGAACCTGTCCAGTGGCACTGGCAATGACCTTGCTCGAATGTTTTCTCACATGCCACTGGCACAAGTGCCAGTAAGGTAACGTTGGTAACGCCTTACTGGCACCCAGTAAAATTCAGTTCACATCTACTGTGATGATCTGCTTCCAACACCTCAAAAACTATATATGTAAAACATGTCTTATTACAAGCAAACTCTTCAAAACCCACTAAAACACTTTTGCTAAATATAGTCTACTTTTGAGATTAAAAAATTAAAAATCCCCAAATCTCAAAAGGTGTTTATTTTATCAAATGAGGACAGATGGCTTTGGCTAAGTTCTAATAAGAATTGTAAGATGCTGAACTATTTTTGGCTTCTACTGTATCACATCAGATAATCAATATTTTTAATCTTTAATAAATGAATATAAAACACTTAGTGTAGACATGTGACAGAATCAGTATAAGCAAAAATCTCTAAAGTTGAAATCATCAATTAGTGCTTATACATATCATCATTTAATGTCCATTTTCCCTGCTGGTATGGATTGGACAGTTTGACAGGAGCTGTCACAAGCTCCAGTAGTCGGTTTTGGCATGGTTTCTGCAGTTGACGCCCTTCCTAATGCCAACCACTTTATAAAGTGTATTGGGTGCTGGCATGGGTGTTTTTTATGTGGTACTGGCATGATGCAGGTGATTTAACATTTTGAATACAAGCACCACTGAGTTAATAATCCAATACTGTTACATTAAGAACTCAGACTCCCCATCATCACTGTTTATATTGCTTTTTCAGTTCCACCTAATTACTCAAACTGCCCTTCTAAAATATGAATAGACATTTCTCAACAACAACAAACCCATTTTATTTTGGTACTTTCTCTCATACTTTATCCTTCTCTTCATTCTCCGAACAAAGTCCATCCCCAACCATCAGAGTTCATAGTTTTGAAATTGCATGGCAATCTCACTAGTGCTGCTGCCATAATAAAGAAAGCACCATGTCAAAGCAGACAATGTAGTCCTTGGACCTGTCAATTTGTCCAACCCATGCCAACATGGAACATGAATGTTAAACAATGATGATAATCTCAAAAGTTGCTAGGCCTTTCATCAATAAAATATAAGCATGTGCTTCGGGTATCAAAAGAAGAGACACAGCACCAAAGAAATAGTAAATAGTTTACAGCACAAAAGAAATCACTTTAAACTTGCTTAAATAATATTTGGGATGCCTTGTCTCTACCAAGTATAGAAGCAGATGTGTTATGTAAGATTAATTTTGAGGATCTGATCAAAGTCTTTGCAAATAAATAAAAGGAGAAAACTTTTCAGATATAAATAAAGTGGAAGTATACAAAATAAAACATTATTTTCCATCTTACAGTTAGTTTTGTTTCATTTTGAAGCATAAAAATTTATTTTGTAGCTTATTATCATTTATATGTCAAAGGCGGTAAGCAGGCAGAATCATTAGCATACTGGACTTCGTGGCATTTTGTCCATCTTTACGTTCTGAGTTCAAATTCCACCCAAGTCAAATTTGCCTTTCATCCTTGTGGGGGTTGATGAAATAAGTAGTTCAGGAACTTGTGCCTTTAGTACAAAGCATTACTGTTTATATTTTGAATTACATATATATGGGGACAAAAAACTCTTAAGTGCTTAGGGCCTCAATCCGGCCCTAACAGGTGCGAGAACCTAGATCTATCTATTTTTAAACATCAAACAGGTAGAACATGTCTGGTTTAAATGCTAAAAGGTTGAAGACTCACATATCATACTATTCAAATATCTTCTTCAGGAAAAGCATCCTACTTTGTTTGTTAAATTATGTCTGGTTGGAAGATAGACACCAAATCAACATCATAAGCACATGCAAATACACTAACGTGTAATTTTGTTTTAACCTGAAAGTACGTAGTTGTACAATGAACTTCTCAACCAGGCATCCATTCACGCCTGTGGTAGAAATACACACATTTCACATTTAGAAGTTATTTTTTCTCTTTTTCTCTTTTACTTGTTTCAGTCATTTGACTGCGGCCATGCTGGAGCACCGCCTTCAGTAAAGGAAATCGACCCCAGGACTTATTCTTTGGAAGCCTAGTACTACAGTTGTCAAGCTATGTTGGGAGCACAAACATATACATACATACATATATATATATATATACATATATATATATATATATATATATATATATATATATACATATATATATATATATATATATATATACATATATATATATATATATATATACACACACACACACACACACATATATGCTATGGGCTTCTTTCAGTTTCTGTCTACCAAATCCACTCACAAGGCTTTGGTCGACCCGAGGCAATTGTAGAACACACTTGCCCAAGGTGCCACGCAGTGGGAATGGACCCAGAACGATGTGGTTGGTAAGCAAGCTACTTACCACACAGCCACTCCTGTACCTATATCTATCATTTCTACTTCATAAATGAGATACTGAAGCTTTCATGAGAAAGTGGGCTAAAAGTCAGTCAGTTATCTGTCATTAGATTGTGGCCATGCTGGAGCACCACCTCAAACGGTTTAGTCCAACAAATCAACCACCACCCTCAGTACTTATGCTATAAATTTGATATTTCGTCTATTGGTTTCTTTTGTTATACTGCTAAATGATGAGGGATGTAAATAAATCAACACCGGACGTCAAGCAATGAGGAGAGGACAAACATAATACACACAAGATAGGCTTCCACTTAGTTTCCATCCACCGAATTCACTCACAAAGACAATGGTCAACTCAAAACTATAGTAGAAGACACTTGCCCAAGATGCCATGCAGTGGGACTGAACCTGAAACCACATGGTTGCAAAGTAAGGTTCTTAACCACACAGCCATGGATAAGGTACCCTCTATTTGCCCCAGTCCGTTTAGCTGACAACAGTTTTAACTAATACATCACGGTTGAGTTATTACTGGCAGAAAGTACATTCAACAGTAAAAAAAAAAAAATAAAATAAAATAAAAATAAAAAATATTTAGTACAACAGCATGTAATAATTAGAATATTCCCTTCCCATACTGAAAAAGATTGAAAAAAAGAAAAGAAATTAAATTGAAATCTTGGAAATATAATTTGTGAATTTACTTGAGAATGCTCATAAAAGCTGCACATCACTCTGATTTATCAGGAAGATGTAAAATTTTACTGATCTTTTATTTCACATCTAGCTGTTGAGGTATCTAGACCTGGGTATCTATATTTGAATATAACAACACAGGTATGCTAATACTAGGTAAATTTTTCAAGTTAAGCACATGAAGATAGGGGAAGAGAAATGTAGATCTAAGTTACATTTCATACATATGCCTCTAAAGTCTTGCTCCCCATTTGATTAATTTCCAGGAATTTTGGTTACAAAACAGGTAGTGTTACAACTTTTTGAAATAATTTGATTGTCTTTCTTCTTGTCTACAGAGATGTCGCCATGAAAATTTTGACTAGTTTCTGCCTTCTTTCATACCTGCTTATTTCTCTGCTAGAAAAGCTTAATATAAATGAAATCTGAAGAGCTATCAAATATATATGTATATAATAATGAAATTATTGTATACAGTGCTCAGGTGCACCACAACTTGTCAGAAAGTGCGTATAAAGTGTATGCAGTAATGTACAAATGTCTGGAAAGCGAACAATGTATGAGTCAGACACATGCTTGTGTGTGTATGGAGGGGAGGAAATCAGGTGTAGTGTTGGCGAATCTCAGAAAGCATGGAAGTTTTGAAGGATGCAGTGCTCCGACAACTAACAACCAATGCCGGCAGTTTGTTCCATGCTTCAGCAACTCTTAGCGTGAAAAAATGTTTCCTAAAGTCATGGGAGCTGTGCTGTTTTCTGACTTTGTAAATATGTCCATGGGTGTTAGACGGGTGGAGTTTGAAAAGGTGCGCAGAGTTATTGTTTGTAAGACAGTAAATTCACAAGACAAGCAGTTATGGCATTATATTTAATTCCTTCATGGTCGTTTCAACAATACATGACCCAAATGCATCATGAATAATAAATATGTCTGATGAGTGGAAAATGGATCACATGTAATATGTTGTAATATTACATTGCCACTTATGTTCATTTTTTATCTTTTACTTGTTTCAGTCCGTAGACTGTGGCCATGCTGGGGCACTGCCTCGAAAAGCTTTTAGTTGAATGAATTGACCCAAGAACTTATTTTTAAAAGCCTGGTACTTATTCTATTTTGATGAACTGCTAAGTCACAGCGATGTAAATGCACCAACACCGATTGACAAGTGATGGTGGTGGACAAACACAGACACACACTCACACATATAAAACAAGCTTCTTTCAGTTTCCGTCAACCAAATCCACTCACAAGACTTTGGTCGGCTTGAGGCTATAGCAGAAGACACTTAGCCAAGGTGCCACACAGTGGGACTGAACCCAGAATCATGTGGTTGGGGAGCAAATTTTTTTACCACACAGCCACGCCTGATGAATCTCAACCATGTGTTGTTGAAATGATCTTAATGAAAGAATAAATGTAATACCATAACCTCCATTCTAGGAATTATTGTATCATATTCTGCTACTAATAAAAAATCCCTGGAATCAGTTTGCATTAATGGTTTCCTTTAAAGGAAATTATTTAAACACTGTTAGCCAGTATTTGCAGGAGTGCTAACTGAGGATACAACCCGGGTTTATAAATTCTCTTTTATCCAATATATATATTTTAAAAACACCTAATTAAAAAAATTAAATTAAATTGAATAATTCCTAAAACCTGGTATGATCACAATTTTTATGTTTTCCCCACTTTGCCTTTTTTTTTTTTTTAAATCAATGAAAGCTATGAGATTTCATCTAAATACTAAACTAAATTTTCAATTGTTAGATTCCCCAAAACAGAAAGTTAATTAATAATAACAAACATTTGATAAATTCCTCACAAAAATAAATTATACGTGTTAAGAAAAGAAAATAAAAGTTTAGCAGGAAAACCTGAATAAAATTTGTGAGATGTCTTATGGAATGATGAGAAACATTCCCAGAAGAAGTATATATTGTATGAAGAAAGAGTTTGATGTTATTCACGGAGAATAAGACAAGTATGTGTGAAAGTGAGCCATCTCAGAGGGGGAAATTATGACTGGTGGTTAAATAAAAAGTCGGAGATTGCAACATCCGTTGCAACAAAAAGAAAATGGTAAGCAAGAACTTACTGGCATTGAGCTCGGTTTTAGAGGCAAGAATAGATTCCTTTGTATGGGCTTGTACGGGCTTAGTATCCAACGCCTTTTTACTTTTATCAGCTAGTTTATTATTGTCTTCTATCACCTACAACAAAGATAACATTATCAAGAATAAATTTTCTATCTACTTAATGGTAACGGCTATGAAGTGGTACCCTAAAGACGTTACAAAACTTAATTAGAGAGATAAATAAAAAAAAGAAGAGAAAATAAACAGAAAACAAAATGAAAAGAAAATTCTTGCCCTGTCCCAAATTTCCATTCCTTTCATTTATTAAGGTGTTCCTAGTTTGATGAGTTTAATTTTGAGTATTGATTACTTTTCTACCTTACATGTATCAGTTTCTAAAATTAGGACCTAACTGACCCTAAACAGTTATTACTACTCATTTGTGATAAGATTGCTGAAAACATTTCAATGAAATACTCTAGATATACGATACAGAAGTTAGACTAAAATAAAGTGTGATTGGTCCCTTTTGCCATTTTCTACTTTCCCCTTATAGTTTGTGTTTAAACTTTGGCTTAAAATTGTTATAATATCCCAGAGAAATCAAAGTAAAACTACACCATAATTAATTATCCTATTTTTCTTCAATAGCATTTGATTTCGGTGTTATACACAACATCAATGTAGAGATATTTCTCTTCACCGTTCCGCTTTGAATAGACAAGTACAATATCCTTGATTGTTTTATTTAAAAGAATGGTTCCCATGTGTGATGAAAGAAGCAACGTCAAAATACAATACATAAAATAAAAAAAAAATAGCATTCATGTAATTTGTTAAAAAATGTTTTAATTGCACAAAAAATATGGAAAGCTAGATGGTTATTCTACAAACACAAAAAAAAAAAGTTTGTTTCTTCCATTTGTTTTTGGTTTTACTAATGCTTGTGCCATGTAACATAGTTTTATGATGTTTAGAAAGAAAATCATATCTAGGTAATGCCTGTCAACATTGGACTACTTAATAATATCACATTGGTGCCAACTAGTTGGGCACAGTTGATACACACTAATTAGATGAACACAGCCAGCTGACATTTACTAATTAAAGTACACAGTCTGTAAACATTAACTAGTTAGGCACAGCTTGTAGACACTGATTGGTTTGGCATACAGCCTCTGAATGTCAATTAAATAGGCACAACCTGTAAACATTTATTAGATAGACAGATTGTAGAATGTCAGATAAATTAGACAGACAGCAGAATGTCAAAAAATAGACATTGTCTGTGATTGGCTACTAGTAAGAATGCATCTTGGACATATTTATTTACAATAAATATTGACTCTTTGCAGAGAGGAAAAGAAAGAGGATTACTTAAGGACTAATTGAACCAATGTAAAACTGTCAAAAAGGTCTTTGATATTATAAATAAGTTTTAAACATCACTGAAATTTCAAAGCAGTTAAAAAAATATATATATATAATACATATATATATTTCAAATATAATCATTTTTTTTTCTTGCTTGTCAAGAAAATTGACAAAAATCTTTGAATGACAAAGTATTATCCATAGATCTGAGCTAACCTTTTTTTTTTTTTATTTTGTGCTGTCCTGACGATTGGGCAGGGGAAGTATAACAACATCAACAACAACATTAATAACATAAATAAAAAAGAAAAGAAATAGAATGAGAACTGAAATATTGCAGGATATGTTAGTCTAAGTAGGAGGAAGGAGGGAAGGTTGGAAAGAATGGGCAGGGGTGTCTCTTGTTTTTTTGCTTGTTTGTTTATTTTTATGTTTGTTTTGATTGTTATATTGTTAAAAGATCTCTAAACAATATTGTAGTGACTGCCTCTAGTCTTTCCTGACAGCGATCCACGCAGAATGACAGTCAAGCCAAGACAGTCTTATAATATGTACAGTGAGAAAGGATGCAGTCACTAATGGTTTACCTTTTCGGGTGAATTTTGCTTATTTTTCTTCTTTTTTGGACTTTTTACATCTTTATTTGATGTTTCATCGTTTTCCAATTTTATCATCATTTTTTCCTCTGCATCTGCAGTATTTTTAGTATTTTTTTTTTTAGATTGTGTATTTTTGTTATTCTCTTGTTGTTGGTTTGGCTTTGTAGCCATCTTCTCAGGTTTTGGTGAGCCTTTCTCACCCTGTTGCTGGTTAGGTTGAGCAGGTTTTTTGTTTCGCTTTTTTTTGCCAGGACTTGTTTCTTGGGGACTGCAGGCATTTTCTTTTTCAGGATAAGGTATAAGAACAAAATCCTGTAAAAAAAAAAATACAATAAATAAAATAAATGCTAGTGTTTATTCTTGAAATTTCTAAATTAGAAAGAAAAACAAAAATGATTACAGCTAGCATTTTTACCAGCTGGACCTAGGACCATTTCATTCCGCCTCTAATATGTATTATGTTTTTAAACACAGCATGTCCATATGAGATATTGTCTCAAGACAAATACCACAGTAAATATGCCAATCACAATGTATTAACATTAAGGATGGCAATTTTAGTATAATACTCTTCTGTTGTATACAGAGAATTTTTATTCAGTAGACCAGCTATTTACGACATCATTGATAGTTTATTCACTGTTTTCATATATTAGGGGCGACAAATTTCATCTAGGCATGCAGTTTCTCTGTGAGTACATGCTACTGACAAAGCCCAATGAGACATACATACTTTTAACATTCTCACCAGCCACTACTAGGATGATTTTCATCTGCTTCCAATATATGTGTTTTTAAACATAGGACATTCACATGAGACATACTAATGTATTAATGTTAAGTTTGATACAAAACTGGCTATTTTAATCTAGAATATGTTTAAAACCCAGGAATCATTAGGCTGACAGGGTGACATAATTTGATCAAATAACATAGGATAAAAACTGGTTTTTGAAAGGTCATTTCTCACAAATGCATATGTAGAAATATTGAAACAGAGGAATTAATGAAAATATTAGCTTAATAATAATCACCACCAGAGCATATTCTGTTTTCTATTCCTCATAAGAATGTTTACAAAATTGTTACTAAAACACATTTCTCTTTTCTGTTTCAGGCTAAACCCTTTTATTTCAAGTGAAACGTAATTGATCAACATTCATTTATTCAATTCTATCATCAGCATCATTTAATGTCCCTCTTCCATGCTGGCAAGACCAAGAACTGCACCAGGTCCCATAGTCTGATTTGGCCTGGATTTCTACAGCTGGATGCCCTTCCTAACACCAATCACTTGCAAAATATAAAAATAGAACGCATTCAGTCAACTATGCCTCCCTCCAGTGTACTGGATGCTTTTTATGTGGTACCAGCACCAGTGCAACAACAATTTGTTTCCATCATATATCAATAACATTTCAATATCAGGAATTTCTAATCTATGATAATTTCTTCCATGTGAAAGATAAAACAAAAAAAACTTTCTCTTACTTGTTCAACTATTTCTCCCAAGGGAGTTTTATTTCTGGCTGGAGATTTTTTAGACGCTTGAACTGGAGGGATTTCTTCAAAGTTAGAATTGTTCTTAGATTGAACAAATTTAGCTTCTGAGGCTGATTCCTTGTTACCAGCTTTAGATTCCTATATGAGATAGAAAAAGGAAGATAAGCAACATTGAAAAACAACAAATCATTACTGCTGCCAGCAATGTAAAAAGACATCTTGTATGAAGACATTTGTTTTTATAGATAAAATATTTTATATCAGCAGAGTCTCACACTTTTGGCAAGATTTGATAATAAAATATAACATTATAAACAAAAAGCATTAAAAAATTTGTCAGAAAAATACTTCTAATTTGCTAAATATTTAAAGGATTTACAAGAAACAAACCAAGTCTGATTGGATATTAAAACTTTTTCAAGTTTTGCTGTTTCAAATGTGATCTTACCCATTAGGCTAGGCTGACATGAAAAAATAGAACACAAAAGATTTCTGCTAATAAAAAGAACTTATGCCATGTCCAATCAAACACCACTTCAAAATAAGACTTTCTGAAGTTATTGCAAACTTGTTAAGTATTTGTTAAAGACTAGTTTCACTGGCAAAGTAAGGCACATACATTTAACAGCGCAAATACCCAGTTGAAGAATTGAAGCAGTTTAATCTGTGGAAGCCATTAGAAGTTAGGATATACTATCTTACCCTTGTCAACATAGAGGCTCATTAAAATGATATTAATGACTAACAGGTAAATATTTCTTTAAACTGTTACTAGTGTTACAATGGTAAAAGAAACACTGTTGCTGCTGCAACTTTCACCATTATGACTATTTTTGTTTGAAGATATAGCTATAGAGACTAGATTGGTGGAAATTACTGTAGCAACAGATTACCAGACTGAATCCATTACAGAGATTAAGTTTTTCCTTCTTAACTCCAGAGTTATCACTTTTTATTTTTCTGGAGGTTAATAAAATAACAACTTGCAAAATGTAATAATAGAACCAATTCAGTCAACAATGTCTTCTTCCTGAGAAAATTGTCCTTGAACCCATAAACATCATTTAACATCTGTTTTCCATGCTGGCATGGGTTGGACAGTTTGACAGGATTTCACAAGCCACAGAGCCATGTTGAGCCCTGGTGTTGGGTTTCTATGGCTGGATGCCCTTCCTCACACCAGCCAATTTATTGGGTGTGTACCGGATACTTATTTCATGTTACTGGCATCTGAGAGGTTTACCAAGTAGGTTGCAAGACTAGAAAAGGACAAGAAATGGAAAAGCCCACCTCCCCTAAGTGAGGTGGGCAGAAGTATTCAAGAAGGAAAAGAGTTGGCTTTATGCCGGATATTGGGAGGTTAAAGTATGATAGAGGAACAAGCACAGGTGTCTGGCTATAGATCAGATGTATGACTACTCTGTATTATATAAGGGCAGGTGGGAGTAACTGGGAAGATAGTGATGATGGGATGTCAGAACAAAACCCTTAAAAAGCAAAGAAATTAAAACAATATATCCTAAGTTCCAAGACACATTTTAAGGCCTATATTTAGCTCCTGTTTTTAAAGCCTTAAATCAGCAAAAATCCCTGTTTTAATACATAGTTACACGAGTTTATTATAGATAACATTGCCAGGTGATATGATATCTTTCAAACAACTTGTGTGGAGTATAATGTATCTATATAAATATGCAATGAAACATCTACAGAGGAATCAAACTCTGACTTCATATCTATTTGGCCATGTTGCTTTAATTTACAAAAAAAAAAAAAAAAAAAGGAACAAGATCATGTTAGGAAATATATGGAGTCTTTATAGGCTGACTGGACATCATAAACTGACAACACTGCATTAGGGAAGCAATTTTGTTTCTGACTTGAGATGTAGTGGTAACAGTCATTCAAGAATGGACAGAACAGACATATCTATCATTTCGGTCATTTCTTCAGTTGTAACTGGCCTGACAACGCTGGTATGCATCCACAGGCAAAACTCAGAGTAGCAAGAGACTAACTTGACCAAAATAAGTATATTATCAATCTCTACTATGGTATCAAATACTCTTTCTTTTAACAACTAACACTAGATATGTGTGTGTGTACATATATATCAAAACAGGAGTTTAGAAAGAGTTTTGGGTTTTATTTAATTCCCATTCATTTTCCCCAATCTCCTGTTTTGATATGTAATTACTCTGCAAAAACTATTTCCCAGTATTTTTCAACTCTTGTGCATTCCCCACACAAATACAACACCTACACACAACTTTGTAGTACTGGAATAAGCAGATGTGTTTCATGAGGACACAGCTTGGATTATAACCTTAACGCACATAATATATATATCATACTAAATAGGGAGACTTACCTCATTTTTCTTCTTTGATTTCTTTTTGGAAGTTGATTCTGCAGATGGGGCTAGGTTCTCCTTCTTGCCAGGTTGCTCAGAACCAGTTTGCTTTTTATCAGATTGCTCAGATTGTTTCTTTGAGGGTTGAGGACTTTTTTCCTTCTTGCCACTTTGCTCTGATCCCTTCTTGCTGGATTGCTCAGAACCTTTTTTGCCACTCTGTTCAGACCCTTTCTTGACAGTCTGATCAGATCCCTTTTCACCAGTCTGTTCTGATCCCTTTTTGCCAGTTTGTTCCGATCCCTTCTTGCCGGTCTGTTCAGATCCCTTCTTGCCTGCCTGTTCAGACCCCTTCTTTCCAGCCTGCTCAGACCCCTTCTTTCCAGACTGTTCTGATTCCTTTTCTTTTTTATTTGCTTGTGCAGCATTTTTTTCTTTCTTAGTGGGTTGAGGGCTTTTCTCCTTGCTAGATTGCTCAGCAGCTTTTTCCTTTTTAGTAGGTTGAGGGCTTTTTTCTTTAGAAGACTGCTGGGAGCCCTTTTTACTAGCCTGTTCAGAACCCTTATCTTGCTTGCTGGTCTGTTCAGAGCCCTTATCTTTCTTGCCTTCCTGTTCAAAGCCTTTGTCCTTCTTACTTGACTGTTCAGCAGCCTTCTCTTTTTTAGAAGCCCCAGGACTTTTTTCCTTGGTTGTTCCCTGTACAGATGAGGCAGTTATTTTTTCCTTTTTAGCGATCTGATCTGCTGTCTGAGCACTGTTCTTCGATGATTGTTTAGAGGTTGGTGAATCCTTCTTTTTGGAAGTTTTCTCTACATTCTGTGCAACAATCTCTTCAACCACTATTTCATTTTTCCCTTTATTCTTTTTCTCTTTGCGAGAACGTTGCGTTGTCCAACCTGTCAAAAAGACAAAATAATATGAACAATAAGAAGAGGCTTGAAATATTTTCTATTATAATTCACCTATCTTAAAACTAAAACAAACTCATTTTTAGGAGGAGTAAATAACAGGTAAAGTGAAAGGACCATAGCCCAGTGGTTAAGGTGTAGGCATTCACAATCACAAGAACTGAGTGGTACATTGTGTTCTGCAAAACACTTAATTTTATGTTGCTCCAATCCACTCAGCTGTAACTGTATATCCCTGCAATGGACTGGCATCCAGTTCAGGGGTAATCTTGTGATCTCGGCCATTTATATTCCACAGAAATTGAGTAATCAGTTCCCTCAGTCCTATGGCCCAAGACAGCAATGTCCAGGGGTCAATGATGATGAAACAACAGTTAATATGGTTTCTTAACGCTACTGAATATCAATATAATGTGATGAGCCAATGAATGAGTCAGTAAGTGGTCATTCGAAATGCTAGAAATAGCAGCCAAATCACCCTAATATCACACTCATACTGTTTCAGAAAAGAACACATATTGATAATGAGAGCTTGAATTATATGCACTTAGAAAATAGACACAATTATGACTGGAATGCTTTTGATAGTAGGCCTACTTGATTGGGAGTAAATTACAATAACAATGTGAGCTGTGTAAAAAGAAACATAAAAATACATAAAGAATACCAGGTTTGCTGTGAAACAAATTTAAAAAGTTAAATAAAAATCTCAGAGTCATGAGTTTTGTTTGTTTTAACGCCTATTTTATTTTTTAAAATCCTGCATGGGTTTAGGTGACAAGTTATTTGAGACAAGATTTTACAGCTTCCTATCACCAACTTTTACCTCTTTGTCAAGTGAGGGATTTCTTTATTCCACAGATCCTTGAGAATGCAGAGTAACCGATCATAATGTTAACACGCAAAGTAAACCTCAACAATGCCTTGCTCAAGCAGTGAGAGCAAACCTACTTGAACACACACACACACACATGTATCTCCATCATTTAAAGCCTGTTTTTCCATGTTTGTTTGGGTCGGACATAATTTTGTTTAGGCAGATGCCCTTCATGCTGCCAACCCTCACTTGTTTTGGGACTAAGTAATATTTTCCCTGTGTCCAGAAAATCCACCATAAGTGTATTGTATTATCATTTTTTTAAATTAAAAAAAAAAATAAATAAATAAAAGGTTTTATAACTTCATTAAATATGAAAGTCTTTATTTAATGTCGAACATTAAAAAAACAGGTTAGAGTCACCAAGCAACCCATACCTGTCACAAAGCACAATAATATTTCACCATAGCCAAACTTATTTTCACAGAAGATTGCAAACAAAGGACACTTATTTGCATAATGGTCACACGTTTTTTAAAACAATCACACAATAAGATGTACACACCCACGTATACATACAACGGGTTTCTTTCAGTTTCCATCAGCTAAATCCATTCCCAAGGCTTTGGTTGGCCTTGGGCTTATAGGAAAAGGCACTTGCCTAAAGTGTCATACAGTGGAACTGAAGCATAAACCAGGAAGTTGAGAAGCAAACTTCTTACTACACAGACACACTTGTGCCTATATTATGCAGTAGAAATATAATAAATGTTCTGTTAGCATGCAGTGGTGAGTTCAAGTCTTACTGTGTGCCCAGAAGAAAGCAATAGCAGAACATTTTCTTTAAATGCATTTGCCAACCTTTTCATTGGAGCCCGATTCTTCTGATTATAGAATGCATGAGATGATTGGTGTATAACTAATCATCTCCATGTTAAATTCATCAAACACAGGAGAGAGAGAGGGACAAAGAGAGAGCCATGGACAGCTGCAGTAATTTAAAAAAAATCTTGAAATAACTTTTTATTTCATTTATTTTTTACTTGCTTCAGCCACAGGACTGCAGCCATGCTGGGGCACTATCTTGAAGGGTTTAGCCAAACGAATCAACCACAGTATTTATTCTCTTCATCTCTTTTGCAAAACCATTATGTTACGGGGACATAAACAAACCAACAAAGGTTGCTAAGTGGTGGGGAGACAAAACCACACACACAGATAGACAGGCTTCCGCACAGTTTCCATCAACAAAAACTTCTCACAAGGCATTGCCCAGCCTTGGACTATAATAGAAGACACTTGGCCAAGGTGCCATGTAGTGGGATTGAACCTGAAACCACATGGTTGGAAAGCAAATTTTTTAACCGCACATCCACACCGATGTTAAACTTATATTATATTAAAAAAAAACAACAGCGGCAAATGACAAGAAATAAAGAATGAGAACAAATTGCTCAACCTTCAGCTTCATTCATCATGGCCTTCTTTTCAGCCTTTGTTAAATGTTCCTTCTTATTGTTTGAACTGGATGATTTCTTTGCCTGGGACTAAGGAAGAAAGACAAATAAAAAAAAAGAAAAAAAAGAAAAAGAAAAAAGATGTTAATGCCCATTTGGTTTACTTACAATGAAATCACATGAGTCAACAGATTTAAAGAATAATGATGATGATGATGATGATAGTGGTGATGGTGCTTAATATTAAGGGCCATGCGAAAAAAGTCAAAGTGAGACAATATCGAAAATCAGTAAAAAAAAAAAAATACAACAGCAAGCAAGTTAATGGTAATTTGTAAAAGGAAATGGGGGTGGGGGTGGTACAGCTGCTAGGGAGGCAAACTATACAATTTTAACAAATAATAGCAGTTTTATGCCAAAAAGACAAAAAGCAGTACAAGTGGAGAGGGTGGTGGTGGAAATGACAAAAAATAACTAAACAAAATGACAGCTTTTTGAAAAAATATGAATAAAAAACATAAACTAACATGCACAAATGGAGGGGGATGGTCACTTACAGTAATAGTAACATGTGCAGAAAACTACGAACCTTAAGAAGTAGCTGGAGGTTGTCTAATCTAGAACGTGTAGCAGTTAATACGTTTGAACTAAGTTTCTAACCCTCCTTTGGCAAGATAGATACTCTGAAGTCTTTAAATACATATCGGTATTTAGACTAGAGATTATTAATAGGTTTGGGCTGATATAGAAGGAGAACCAAACTTGTTTAGTTAATAATGAATTTATCAAATTTTGGTTGAATTACTGGCAATGAGAACATTCCTATTTCCCCTAGCAAATAGAAACTAAAGCATACCTAAATTTTATGGAAACAGAAGGTAGATAATTAATTAATTAGATACTGAGAGTAAACTATAAGTGACATCCTATAATGGTTGTTCAAAAGGTAATGTAAGAATTAGAAAAGAATGTATCTGGCTAAGCTTTTGATATGGTCATCTATAAACCAGATCGGTGGTTCTCAACCATGTTTTGTCTATGGACCCCTTTGATTCCTGTTTGACTCTCTTTTACTTGCACTTGTGATGGCATTAACCCAGGGCGGGTTGAGCCGGCTTCTTCTCTGGTCCTAATGGCATCACAAACCATGGCGGCCCACGCTCAACGGTCCCGTGCGAGGTCACTGGAGATAGCGAGCCATTCATGGTTCCATCTGCGCAGACCGACCACCTGCGGACCTGAGAGTTCAGAGAGGTCCTCTTTTATCGTCATTGCCCAGGTCTTCAGCTGCCCGCCCATGCGTTTGCGCCAGCTGGGAAGTGGAGGTGGGAGGAGAACATCGCAAATCAGCTCACTCTCTGGACGCTGGGCCGCATGACTGAACCACCTTAAGCGCCGTTGTAGAAGCACCGAAGGACTCATATAGTCATTCGATGTTAAAAAAAAGCCTTTTTTTTAAATAATTAAATATTATTAGGAACCATATAAAAAAAAATGTTAAAATATTGTTTATTGTAGAAGTAAAACCAATTTGTTTCACATAAATTTTAACAAAATCTTATATGGACCCTCAAAGGTCATATGGACTCAAGGGTCATGTGGTTGAGAACCAATGAACTAGAATCATCAAAAACATAATTTATATGTATGCTTCTTTCAGTAGAACCTTTGTGGTTTACTAACAGACTAGTAGTTTTGTGCTGTTACCAAGAAATCAATAGATATATGGGCAGTTCACTTTTTCTGATGATTCACCGAATATATGGCTAGGATGGGAAATTTTCTAGAGTCAGTCTGAAGTATTGACAAGGATTGTTTATGAAACGGTTTAAGCAGGCTATTTTTTGTTATCTTCTCTATAGATTTTTGCAAAAGCTGTCTGCCTGTATAACAGGAGAGCTTCAATATTAGTTATTTCTAGTTTTCATGGTGTTCAACAACTGAGAAAAATTTATTCGCCTTAGATGAAAATGACTCTATACTACAAGTATTACCAATAGGAAGATTTGAACTCAGCACTGAAAGCTAGTGGAAGATTTCTCTGTAATAGTGTTCCCTTAGTGTCTATGGTAGTACACCGATGTCTTCATTCGAACAATTTTAGACCTTGGTGAACTGGGTGACTTACAGTTCAGTGTTCTTTCAAAAAGAGACTGTGAAGTGCAAATGTGGAATAAATAGTCACTCATAGACACAAACAGCTGGTGGCATCATCTTAATGTCTTGCACTTACAGGGAATCAATCTAATAGTTTCTAGCAGTAAGTATTACATTTTACTGTCACTGCAGTATAAATCTGCAGTAAAACAACTTGCTTAACAGGAATGTGATTATGAAATTTATGACCTTTATAAGACTGATCATGTGATAGCAAATCTGCATATTGCTGCCCATAACTGTTGAAGACACTCAAATAGAGCCATCATCATCATCGTTTAAATGTCCGCTTTCCATGCTGGCATGGGTTGGACGATTTGACTGAGGACTGGTGAACCAGATGGCTGTACCAGGCTCCAATCTGATCTGGTAGAGTTTCAACAGCTGGATGCCCTTCCTAACGCCAACCACTCCAAGAGTGTAGTGGGTGCTTTTACGTGCCACTGGCACGAGGGCCAGTCAGGCTGTACTGGCAACGGCCATGCTCAAATGGTGTTTTTTACATGCCACCTGCACAGGGACCAGTCCAGCGGTACTGGCAGTGACCTCGCTCGATTGTTTTTTCACGTGCCAGTAAGGTGACGCTGGTAACGATCACGCTCGAATGGTGCTTTTTATATGCCACCAGCATGGAAGCCAGTCAGCTGCTCTGGCAACGATCACACTAGAATGGTGCTCTTAGCACTCCACTAGCATGGATGTCAGTCATTGAATTTGATTTCGATTTCACTTGCCTCAACAGGTCTTCGCAAGCAGAGTTTAGTGTCCAAGAAGGGAAGGTACGCATAAGTGGGCTGGCTACACCCCTGGCATTACGTCAATCCTTCAGGACATGTGTAGAGGGTTCTTCCTTAAATCTAGACTATGAAGAAGGAGCTTCAAGACTGCCTTGATGGTATGCAACCAGGTCTTCCATAAATGCTCCCAGTATCATGTGATACGAGCACAAGACTAAAGAGTAGATTTATGTACATTTTATACTTGTCTCCACTAACACTGCTCAAAACAGGGTAGGCTTTACTGGCTAACATTATGATGCTGAAAAACAAGCCACTATATTTTTGAGACTTCCACAGCTTGGCAGAGGATGGAGACTATTCAATTACACTGGTGCAATTGGCAGGGATATGCAATATGAAACTGAGAACCTACCAACACTAATGGTGACAGATTCCTTATATGGTATTATGAAACACACCTCAGTTGCGTTAACTCGAGCAATTTCAATTCCATCTATCAACTTTTGACAATATTTGAGCGGATAAGATATTAGATTCTGGCCTAGAGAATCCATATCCTATCACTGGCATAATATTAGATTCTGGGTAAAGCATTTCACTGCTTTCCTTCCTTATCTACCCAGTCATAGAACAAGTAAAAACATAAAGAAAGGAAGAATGTTTCAATATTGAGGAACTGAATCATCCTGAACCAGCTAGCTAGTTTGATGGTTTGCAGTGCTGAGAGTAAGTCTTCCCATGGGAATAATTGGCCTATAAGACATACTGAAACTTAAAGATTTTGAATTGGATTTTAACAAGTTCTAAGCTGATTCTATTTGGGATTTTAATATAATTTACTTCAATAATTGGAGCAGAAGCAATCCAGAATGCCAAGCCAACAACTTTTTGAAGAAGTTATGTCACAAACACCATGTTAATACTTCTTCACATAAACAGGTTAGAAAAATTAATCTTGACACCTCAAAAGGGTTTTAGTATGTAAAAATTTGCTATTGATAAATTTTATGCTGTTATTGTTAGAAATTTTCAGTGTCTGATGTTATTAATAAATTGCAATGTTGACTTTCACATCTTGGGGTGGTTTTACTGTCTAAATAGATGAGACGGCAAGAAAATAAAACAAAAATGCCAGGACGCATTTTATTGAATAAAATTGTATATTTCATAGATTTTGGTTAGAAAGCCGTCAAAGCTGGTAAAACAATTAGCAGTGGAAGCCTTAAAAAATGCTTAAAAAGAGAAGACTATCTTGTGATGAGAGTACAGGAGTTTTTGAAGGAGTTTAGTAACTAAAACATAATCAAACAATATATTGTTTCTACCAAAAATCAAGAGTTTTCACTCACTACTTAGAGCGTCTAGAAAAATGCAAAACAATTATGTTACAACTAAAGTGAATTTAGAGACTACCCAGAAAAATACATTGAGATTTAAAAAGCTAATATATAATATTTTATAGGTTCTACCCCCATGCACAGGTTAAAAGGCTCTGAAAACATTATTAGATGTCTTTCAGGTTGATTTTCTTTCTAATGCTAAACAAGTGCGATTGCTCTCAATCTATCTATTTATCTATCTATCTATCTATCTATCTATCTATCTATCTATCTATCTATCGCAAGATGAACTGAAGAAAGCAATGCTCAAACTATCAGTTCAAAACCTGACCTCTGGGCCAG
>NC_043004.1:7086417-7133917 GCF_006345805.1 Octopus sinensis
GAGCAGTTGATTAGATCGATTCCAGGATGTAACTGGTACTTAATTTATTGACTCCGAAAGGATGAAAAGCAAAGTCAACCCCACAAAGATAGTATTGGGTTGTCCAAAAAGTTTGTGCCGATTTTTAAAGGAAAGAAAAAGGTCAATAAATACTTGTTATTACATTTTTAATCAACCAAATATGAACCATTTTGCTGCACAATGTGTCTCCATCTTTCCTTTAACCTGAAAATACCCTCTTCCCAGAATTGAGGTGGTTTCATGGCAAAGAATTCATCAAGGTATCTTTTTACGTCATCTAAGGAATTGAAATTTTTACCATAAAGACTATTCTACAGAGACCTGAATAAGTGGAAATCTGAAGGAGCAATAACTGGTGAATATGGAGTGTGGGGTAACACATCCCAGCCCAGCTGCAGCAATTTTTGTCTGGTTCCCAAAGCATCAAGTGCCAAAAATGAACTTTCTTATCTTCCATTTTAAAGGGTTTAGAGAATTAACACGGGTTATAGGAACATAAATCTTCTTCCACAAAAAGATAGCTTAAACTGTGCTCTAAATGGAGGTGTAGACAAACCCTATTTTATGGGCTCAACCATGTTCTAAAATAAGTTGAAAGGTAAGCTGCTATAAATCGGCACAAACTTTCCGGACAGCCCAATATATTGCAACAGAAATATGACAACAAAAGGGTTAAACCTATAATGATTTTTATTTTCATTTATTTTATTGTGATACTATAAAGAGACAGCATGTAACAAAGAATCCAAAAAAGAAAATAATTAAGCCTAATTAATTTTAAAATAGTTTTTTTTTGTTGATGTATCCAAGGAGAATTATCATAGATATACAGATAGGCATACATCAACTGACATACATTTATAAATCCTCAAATCAAAGCCAGGTCAAAGATCAATATGTCAAAAAGATGAAGTTTATTGTTTATTTTATCAAAGCAGTGTTGACTTAAGATAACATTCAGAACAACAACAATTAACATGTTATTCATTGAAAGGTATTAAGGTTAATTGGGGCCTATATGAAAAACAATCAGAGTATTAACTACAATACATATACATTTATAGGACCAAGATCTAATATTTACTCTCCAACAGGTAATATGAAAGATGGCAATCACAGGAATTTAAAAGAAAAGACAAAACTAATATTTGCAATACTAAAACAACTGTAAACCCTGTCAACATTTTAATTCTGATCCAGTGGTTCTCATCTGCTGTTGACATAGGATTTTGTTAAAATTTATCGCCAATAAATTGGTCATACTTTTACAATACACAAAATATTAAAAAATTTTTTATACAATTGATAATTATATTTAGTTATAAAAATACAGTAAGATTGCTTTTTATATACAGTGAATGGCTATGGAGGTCCAACAGAGTATAATAGAAATCAAAGAGGCCCACAGGCAAGAAATGGTTTGAGAACCACTGATCTAACCATTGGTGGCAAATTGGGTGTAATATCTTGCAATATCTGTTGTGGCTCTTGAGTTCAAATCCTGATGATGTCAACTTTGCCTTTCATCTTTTTAGAAGGTTAGGATAGATGCCTTGTGGTGACACTGGTGCCAAGCTATATCTCAGACTAAGATGGTGGTCTTTTCCTTGGATAAATACCAGAGAAGGGAAATTTGCATACTCAGGGAACTGCCAAACATCATCATCAATGTCTGTTTTCCACACTGGCATGGGTTTGACAATTTGACAGGATCCAGTGAGCCACAGAGCCACATTGTACCACATTGTCAAGTTTGGTATGGATTCTATGGCTGGATGCCTTTCCTAACACCAACTACTTTCCAGTGTGTACTGGGTGCTTTTTTTCATGCCAACAGTACTAGAGAGGTTATCAAGTAACTTGCAAGGTAAAAAAAGAACTGTCCCCCATAGCTAAGTGGGGTTAATATTCAAGAGGGGAAGAGGTGGTTTTTTAAGCCAGGTGTTATGGGGAGGGGGCTAATACCTTTTCCATACCTGCCCCTACATGTACATATGTATGGTTAACATTGATGGAGACCCAGTAACAGCTAACAAACAGATATTCTAACTTCCTAAATTGATTCTAGTCTTCTCTTCTAAACAAGCACATCATTTAGTGTCCAGTATTCAATGCTGGAATGGGTTGAATGATTTGACAGGATTCATCAGGTCAAACAGATCTGGCTTCTCACACCTACCTAACAATGTCATTGTAAAACTATACAATGACATCATTGAAACCTCAAAACTACAAGATAACACACAGTTAATTTAAAGCAATCTAAATGAAAATGATGCATTACATTTGACAGAGTAATCTGAATGCTAAACAGTTAGATTATTACTACTGATTAGCTTTTAAACCCTTAAGCATTCAGATTATTGTCATATGTAATATTTATTAATTACACATAGTTTTGAATTAATCAATGCATTATCTTGTAGTTTTGAGATTTAAATGATATGATAGTTTATTTTTAGAATAACATTGTAGGCTAGGTATGAGAGGTCAGATCTGGCCAGCTTAAATGTTAAAGGATTAAGGCAGTAGATGGCATAACTGGAGAGTTGGTAGACAGACAAAACGCTTTGCACTAGTAATTTTTTCATTAGAAAATACTAACACTTAACAATTTAATGGTTGGTCAAGAGGCAAAGTTGGTAGATTCCAAAGTAAAATGTCTACCATTAATTTCATCTTACAAAATTTTTTTGTTCAAATCTCACTGGAGGTTCACCCAACTTTGGTTTTACTTCCACTAGGTTTAGAAAGAGAAATGCATCATGTTTGTATTGGATAATTGACCATATCTGTGTGATATAGTTGTTTCTTTGTATCATCTTTGTTTTTGGAGCCTGGTGCAGCCTTCTGGCTTCCCAGATCCCAGTCGAACTGTCCAACCCATGCTAGCATGGAAAACAGACGTTAAACGATGATGATTGCTTGTTTTCTATCACAACTGCTAGACAACATATCTTTCTGAAGCAAGTGTGATAAAGAAGCAACTGTAACTCGATGCAAAGCAAATATCTCAAGGGTTTTCCTTGAGATATTTATTTTATTATTAGTGTTTATATCTTTTGTTAATATACATTAATGAATTAATAAAATAAGGCCAGGGGGACAACAAAATAACATGGAAAATGTGCAAAAACACACAGAATGGCCAGTAACTTGTTTAACCACTCAGACATAAACATACATTTATATCTGATGAGCTTCAGTACAGTTTCTGTCAATCAAATTCAACTCATAAGGTATTGCTCAACAAGAGGCTGTGTTAGAAGACATGTCCAAAGTGCTACACAACAGGATTTCACAAAGAATCATGCAGTTGTGAAGTTAACTTCTTAATTACACAGCCATGCCTATGTCCATTTAGCTGCTGTGTTGCATGAGGACCATATATAATGAATTCTTAAGAGACACAAGCCATAAAATTTATAGAAATTAAAATGAGATTGTGTAGTATGCTTAGCTTTTTTTTTTCAAGAGTATTAGTCACAAAATGACAAATGACTGAGAGCAGTGACCTCAGCTCCTTGAGAAATTACCTACATACTATGACTCTTGTTATATACAATAAATAATATTTAATGAAACAGTTGTGACAATTAATTGTTCAGATGTTACACTTGTCTGTTGACTTATCCTAGATAAAGAAAAAACAAAATCTATACATTATAGATTCACTACAGAATGTATTAACTTCCCTTTTCACTTAAGAGATTTTAGGAAGCAATTTAGAAAGAAACCATTGAATCTATACAATGGTTATTTCTTTCTAAGCATGGATCAAAGGTCACAAAAAGATTAAAATTATATTTAAGGGAACTGTAGACAAGGCTTATTACATGGCTCCAATAAAGATTAAAAGTAGCAGGAGAAAATTTTTTTTAAATATTCCAAGGAATTTTATATATTAACTGAATAAACTTAACTTCTTTTTACTGCGGATTTTCACTTTTGACTGCCAAAGAATGTACATTTATCATCATCATAGTTTTTATGTCCAGTTTTCCTTGCCTGCATGATTCAGACAGGATTTGTTGAGGAAGATTTTCAATGGTCAGACGACCTTCTTTTTGCTAAATCCTCACCTGTTTCGAAGCAAGGGAATATTTCTCCTTGGCCAAACATGCTTTCATGGAAGATTAGAAACAAAGGACATTGTTTGCATTACTCATAACACATGCACACACACACAACTGATTCCTTTTGATTTCTCTCTACCAAATCCACTCACAAAGCTTTGGATGGTACAATGCTACAGTAGAAGGCACTTGCCCAAAGTGCCATGCAATGGAGCTGAACCCAAAACAATGTGATTGGGAAGAAAACTTCTTACCGCACAGGCATACTAATGCCTATCATAGTCATGCCTGCACCTATTGTACACATGTATATTTGTGTGAGTGAGTATATTTAAAACGTGTATGTATATATAATTCCTTTAATTGTTTCAGTCATTTGACTGCGGCCATGCTGGAGCATCGCCTTTAGTCGAGCAAATCGACCCCAGGACTTATTCTTTGTAAGCCTACTACTTATTCTATTGGACTCTTTTGCCGAACTGCTAAGTTACGGAGACGTAAACACACCAGCATTGGTTGTCAAGCGATGTTGGGGGGGGGGCACGACGACGACAAACACACACATATATATATATATATATATATATATATATATATATAATATATATATATATATATATATATATATACACACATACATATATACAATGGGCTTCTTTCAGTTTCCGTCTACCAAATCCACTCATAACGCATTGGTCAGCCTGAGGCTATAGTAGAAGGTGCCATGCAGTGGGACTCAACCCGGAACCATGTGGTTGGTAAGCAAATTACTTACCATACAGCCACTCCTATATATATATATATATTATAGTTATCTATGTATCATGTGATGTAAATACATTGTTGAAATGCAAATTTACTGCAAGACTCATCAAGATCGAAATGCATCTAGCATTCTCATTAGCCACTGCTAGGATGACTCCTGGCTTCCTGCAATAAATAGTGTTTTAAAGCATGGTACATCCATAAGAGGTGCTATCTCTGAATGAATACCACAGTAAGCTATATAGATATAAATATTGTGTGGTTTTGAGTTCATTCTACATCAACATCAGTAAAAATTGTTAATTTATTAAACTAACATTGTTGAAAATAAAACATTCTAACACTTCATTTTCAGGGTTCATGAAAGAGAAAATATTTTGTCAAAGTAGGCGGTTTCCAGCCAAAAAGTGAAAGTATTTTTCTACAAAATGAAACTATCAAAGATTCAAATTACAATAATATAGCCAGCTGTAGACTGTTGGTCAGATACTATAAAGCATGTGTGATGTCATTATTGAAGTTGGATTCATTAAATATTTTAAATAAATTTCTAATTAACATCATCATTTAATGTCCATTGTCCATGTTGGCATGGATTGAACGGTTTGATCAGGGCTGGTAAGCTGAGGAGCTGCACCAGACTGCAATCTAATTTGGCATGGTTTCTACGACTGGATGCCCTTCCTAATACCACCCACTTCGAAAGTGCAGTGGGTGCTTTTATGTGCCACTGGCATGGGAGCCAGTTGTAGGACACCAGTATCTCCCATGACTACAATTTCACTTGGCTTGATGGGTCTTCTCAAGCATAGCATATTGCCAAAGGTCTCGGTCATTTGTCATTGCCTCCGTGAGGCCCAGTGGTTTTACATTTTGGCACAAGCCCAGTAAATTTAGTGGGAGTGGATAAATCAATTGCATTGATCCCAGTGTTCAACTGGTACTTATTTGACCAACCTTGAAAAGATGAAAGGGGAAAAAAAATCAACCTCAGTAACATCTGAACTCAGAACACAAGGCCAAAAGAAATGCCACTAAGCATTGCCTTTAGATTCCTAATTAACAAGAGCAAAACACAATTGTTAACTACTTAGGCGTTTCAAATGTTAATCGCAGATCAAAGAGATGGATACATATATGGAGATGTACCAATCCTAAGCAAAATTACCTTTTGTTCAAGTCATCAAGCTCATATATCATTGGGCGTGTGACATGACATTAAAGCAACAGCCCATAAATGCACTTTCATTTTTGACCTAAAAATGTCTTCTTCTGACAAGGTAAATACTTACACTTGCATGGGGCTCTGGAAATGAAGTAACACCAAGGTGTCTTATTCAAATAATAGAAAAATAGTCAATAAACAAAAATGTGATTACCTATTTCAAAGTTTATATAAGGAAAAAACAAAACATAAAAGTATTTATATCTATCCATCGAGCTATAATTATGTCTAATCAAAGTGTTCTGGGTAGATTTCATAGACAGAAACTGAAAGAAGCTCACTGTGTGAGTGTCCTCATCTTGATATCACATGGTAGTTGTAAACGAGTGCCACCGTCATACAAACAGTGTCGTTCATTTCCAAGATTCCAATGAAACCTGTTCTATCATGAGGAGATCTTACTTTGCATGGGAACAAGTGAAGGCTGACAACAGGAAGGACATCCAGTCACGGAAAATATACCTCAATGGATTCTGTCTGACCCATGCAAGCATGGAAAAGTGGACATTAAAACAATGATGACAGTGATGCCTGTATATAACTTACAAGCACATTTTAAACTTTGTAACTAAAAAATAATGAAACTGTGATTGTGATGTTATGAAACACAGTTTAGATCTTTCTTGTAATATTATATTTTCAAAACATACAATAATGGCATAGGAGTGGCTGTGTGGTAAGTAGTTTGCTTCTAAACCACACAGTTCCGGGTTCAGTCCCACTGTGTGGCACCTTGGGCAAGTGTTTTCTAATATAGCCTTGGGCTGACCAAAACCTTGTGAGTGGATTTGGTAGACGGAAACTGAAAGAAGCCTGTTGTATATATGTATATATATATGTATGTGTGTCTGTGCTTGTCCCCCCAACATCACTTGACACCGATGGTGGTGTGTTTACGTCCCTGTAACTTAGCGGTTCGGCAAAACAGACCGATAGAATAAGTACTAGGCTTACAAAGAATAAGTCCTGGGGTTGGTTTGTTCGACTAAAGGCAGTGCTCCAGTATGGCTACAGTTAAATGACTGAAACAAGTAAAAGAGTAATGATTTCTTATACTAATCAATTGAATCAACTGGTATTTATTATTTGTCAGCCCTAAACAGATGAAAGGTAAAGGTGACCCAAGCAGGACTTTAGTTTAGAACGTAGAGGGATGAAATAAACTATTAACAGCCTTTTCAAAATTTTCTAAGTCAAAAGTGAAATCTTGGAATGATTCCGTTAAAAAGAGGTTAGAGTTTTCTCCCTTACGTTAGAGAATTTTTTCACTTCCTTCAAAATTAATGCAAAGAAGGTTGGTACAATTCTTGCGATATCATGCATTTTAAAACTGAATGAATGATGACAGTCCTGTATGATATTGTAGGCCATACAGAAAATTAAGAGTAAATACTGTTATGCGGTTAATATTTCCCATTTTTTCTGCCATGTCACTGCCCCTCATATTCTTTGGAGGGTGAGTGTGAAAGGAAAAAGATTAAGAAATATCAATTATCACATACACACACACACACACACATTCAAAAATTTATTTTGGTTTTGTAAGAAATTGCTCTCATCTTCATAAGGTTCATATCTATTTTACTAAAAGGATTTTGTTTGACAGGGCCCCTTTTTTCTGCCAACCAGTCCCAGAATGGATTCTTGTTTTAGTAGAAATACTTTAAATATATTTTTTTGTATCTATTATTAAAAACAACAGTGAGGTGACAAGCTGGCAGAATCATTAACACGTTGAACCAAATGCTTAATGGTATTTCGGCTGCCGTTACGTTGTGAGTTCAAATTCCGCCGAGCTCGACTTTGCCTTTCATCCTTTCGGGGTCGATAAAACTAAGTACCAGTTACGCACTGGGGTCGATGTAATCAACTTAATACCTATGTCTGTCCATGTTTGTCTCCTCTATGTTTAGCCCCTTGTGGGTAATAAAGAAATAGGTATTTCGTCTGGCTCTTTATGTTCTATCGAGGTCAACTTGGCCTTTCGTCCTTTCAGGATTAATAAAATAAATACCAGTCAGATATAGGGGTCAATATAATCAACATGGTTTCCTTCTCCCTCTCAAAATCGTTAGCCTTGTGCCAAAATTAAAAAGAATTATTAAAGACAACTGTGTTTAAAAATAGATTGCCTCTTCTGGAGAGGAAATGGGAAAGATCAAGTGAAGATAATGTATTTAATTTAATGTTACAACAGTGTGATTAATCAATTAATGTTTACCTTCAATTAGCTATGCTAGAGTGGTGTGTCAGATGTTGCTAATATGAACATTAGCATAATGCTGGGGAATACGATTTCATAGCTGGATGCTCTTTCTACACCATGAAGCAAATAAATGAGACAAGCAGAGTCAGGAATCTTGCTTCGTGAGTGAACAAGAGACTAACTGTTATAAAACTTGAACTTATTGCTAGGAGTACCTCACAATCACTATGCAACTCACCACCAATAGCATTTTTCAATAGAGGCTTACAAAGAGTAAGTCCTGGGGTCGATTTGTTCGACTAAAGGTGGTGCTCCAGCATGGCCGCAGCCAAATGACTGAATCAAGTAAAAGAGATGTTTAAAGAGTTACAATGTTATCAAACAGGAGAGAAGATAGCTAGCAGATGATGAAAAGGAAAGACAGTTCTAACGAGATAATAAACCAGAGAGAAAGTTTGATTTGATAAGACAAAGGTTAAAGAGGGTGCTGTCAACATAAACAGAAATGGATTAGTTGTTAATCCAAGTCACCAATTCATGATAAGCAGAGAATTTACTCAGAATTTTTTTTTATTGCACTGGGAGCATTCAGGTATTTGGGTTTAACATCAGGTGAACCCTAATTAATCAGACCTATAATTAAAAGCTTTCCAACCAAGACTATCAAACCTTTAGAAGGATATCTAAGACTACATGATTTAATGCAGGCAAGGGCAACCTTTTTCAAGAAGCAGACTAAGACATGCCTCCTCATCTGATGGGCCACACTAGTAAAAAAATTCAAAGTGATTTTTTTCTTAGGTATTCCATTTAGAAAGTCTTGTGGATCACAAGTTGCCCATAACTGATCCAATGTGTCCTTTATATAAGATGGCAGATGTGATTTGAAGAAAAGTTGACTGCTGTTTCTTGAAGGTCAAGTAACTACACAGAGGCTTTCTTGTTAAGTTCTCAATAAGTTTTCAGAAATTCTACACATTTTATATAAAATTGAATTTATTGTATTATACTGCTGAACACATTCACAGTACACCAGTGAAATATTAATCGTGCTTTAATAAAAAAAGATCACTGACTTTTTTTTTTAAAAACATATGCTAAGATAGAATATGGTCATAGATAACTTTCTTTGTCGAATAAAAAAGCAATTCACATTCACAATGATGATTTTAATCTACTAACATTATATTTTGCTGTCCTTGCTAATTTCTTTTTCAATCATCAAATCTTTTCCTCTTATAGCAATTTTTCTTTCATGACAACTTATTTTGTACAATCTTACTCTTCTTATATTCGACTATTTTATTTAAAAAACAAAAAGATCAATACCAGTTATGGGCAATCTGTGAACCAGAAGGCTTTGTAAGTGAAAATTTTTATCATTTTCCAGCTGCACCTGATAACCTCTATCCTCTCTTCTAAAATGAAATAGCCAAGTACCTACCCTACAGTATCAAGCTTCTTCTACTCTGACCCTTTTCTCTCGTACTTTATTCCTCTCTACACCTCATCTCTTAAGTATAAAGTTGTTTCCCTTGGGAAGTTTTGCAAACTTCATGGGGTGTTTGTAGCAAGCAAAAAGCACCTAGTACACATTGTAAGGTGGTTGACATTAGGAAGGGCATTTAATCATAGAAACCATGCCAAGCCTGACACTGGAGCATAATGTAGTCCTTGGGCCCATCAGAGCCTGTCGAACCGTCGACCACATGCTGACATGAAACATTGATGGTAACTGATGACAATGAGAAAAAAATGCCTGGTCCAGGATTGAACCCAGAACCAAGCATGTTAAGCACCCACTCAGTGTGCAGATAAGTTACTGTATTTCAGATTGAATATGATATGCAGGAGGGCACGTGATACTGCGTTGAAATGAGAACAATAAGATTCACAAGAAGCAAATCGATATCTATTTTATGGATATAAATATTTAATATTAGTATAAAAGACAAACTATGAAAGTATTTCTTTAAAAAAATGTGAGCCAACCATAGTACTAATGAACTTTGTACTTAACAGAGATAACTAATACACTGTGATCAGTTCAGAACAAATATGGGAGCAATATGTCTAATCTTAGTCTACAAATTGACTGTTTAAATATTTCTTTTTATATTTTAAATACTTATCAGTTATTAAAAAAAAATCTATGAACAGTTACAAAATGTGAATGCTTTTGTTGTTGAAATAATGGAACTTATAAACCGAGGTAAAATATGGTGATGTGTAATAAATAGCATTGTCTAATATTTTTACCACATTGGATAGAACCTTGATCAAGAGTGGCTATCTCTGTAAAGAGTGATGAGTTGGCAGTTGCAATCAAAGGTCATACAATCTTTTCACAAACACGCTAGTTGTTTCATAGCTTAGTGACAGCTAAGTCAGCTGTTAAAATTCACATTCAAAAGAAAGCAGTCATAGAAAACCCGTCTGATTCTCACAAAGTTAACAAAGAAAAGTTAGATCAAAAGCAGCAAAATACACAGATTTTCTCAACAGAGAAAGCTTACAAACTTATGGAAATAAATCCTGAAAAATGGTTAAAGTAATCCTGGCAGATTGGAATAATGCCAAACTGAAAATGTGCTCTATTTCCATTAATCTCTCCAGGAAGATTCATATTTTTGACTTTATTTTTAACAAACTTTGAGAGACAAGAAATATTTTATACTAGATAAGCGAACTCTCTACTTGAACTGCAGATAGCTTCAACTCCTTTGATTTTTGACACCCTGTGCTGCATTTAATCCCCGTCTACTACTAAAATATACTGCCTCAACGTTTCGGTTACTGAATTTGACAGCATAAGAGATGCACCCCAATTTCGGTAGCGCATATTCAGGAAAAGAAAATTGCATTAAAGCATATAATATAGGCCAAACTTTGAATATAGGACCCAGGATGATTTTTATGAGACATAAAAAAAAAAAAAAATGTGTTGTATGTGTCATTAAATGCGGCAATCAAGAATGTGGAGGGATTTAATAAATTAACAGACTTACTTATCATTTGGAACTTAAAAAGGTCCATAAATAAAATTATGATTGAAGGTTTTAATTCAAATATAAACATTTAGACGGGCAGTAGTTTAATATCATGAAACTTGATGCAACCTCAGGTGGAATGGTATAAAAACGGTGAAAGAATTATTCGTTCACTTGATCAATAACTCATTAAAAAAAAAAAACTTTCACTCACTACCGCATCCACCTTCTACCCACCCTTCCTGTCCTTCTATCCACCCTTCTACAGCCATTATGTGTCCCACTTCTTAGAACTTTTCATTGGATCCTACTATTAATCACTTTCATTCATTTCTCCTGAATTTTGGCATTTTTTTAGCATCTTTCCCTCATACTAACACTATACGCTGCCCTTCATTCCGAAGACAGCTGGTGCCTGGAAATTTTCCCCTCAGTTATGTTTCTATAAATAACTTTCAACATCTCAATGTAACAGAACAGGTATAACTCTTACGTTTCACACTTCCTTCTGACACGAATGAAAATCCCATATTTATGGGAAAACATTTCTTTCACAAACATTATAGAATCTCCTGTTGTGTCTGGAGAGAAATAATAGAATCTTATTTTCATCAAATTTTTCTCTACGATATATATATATATATATATAGTGAACTAAACAGCCCCACCCCAAAAAAACCCTCAACTGGTCTGACGGACTGAAATCCTCATAAAATACATAGATATAAATTGTTTTTATATCAAGTTATACGGAAGAAAATCACGTTAAACTGAAGTATTACTCAATACGTTTTAGTGTATATTTATTAATCTTCTAAAAAGAAACAGTTAACAGTGACTTCGAAGTTTCTGCTTGCTCACTTTCGTCGTGAATGTAGAAGTTTATATACATTATATACATCCATTAAATAGAATCTACACATTACTATATCTACAATATGTGTTCTTACATATGGTAATTACAATAAACTTGGCAATCAAAGTAACTCAATAAAACCTTACGGTATATTATATATAAATATAAATATATATATATATATATATATATATATATATATAATACACACACATGTCAACAAATTAACTTATAATTACTGTGTGAAGCAGAAAAGTTGGTCAGTTGTAAAATGGATTTCCTTGAATTAAAAAAAAATTCAAGAAATAAAGAAGTACTAGAGATATATTTCTGAGAATTATTATTCATTTATTTGATAATTGTTCAAAATGACTTTCAACACTAATCACTTAATTATTATTATTTTAAGGACAAATTCTGCTTCGTACCACTTCAACAAACGGCACGGATACAAATGCACAATCAGCAATATCCAAGATCAGTGCCCAGACATTCGAGAAATTTGAAGAGGACATGGCTATGAAATATGACTAACAACAGAACTAATGGAAATAAAGTGATTTTGAAGCCTCAGATATTTTAATCATTGATAAATCACTGCGTACATACAGAGAAGAGAAATAAAAAATTATCTACTTAATACTATTGATCTTTAAATCTGATTCGCAAAAATAAGGGCATCACAAACGAGTGAAGGCAAAACGAGAGCAACCAGCTCTCAAGAGTTCAACTATTACGATCTTGTGTGACGTGTCCCTCTTATAAGACAGCATCTTGGTGGTGGTACGTGTGAAGATCAGAAATGCTCCATTCATCAATTACACTACACACTTCAGCCTTCCTACCTTCCAAAAGAAATTACGACTCAAGGGCTTACTTTTTAAACGTACGAATTATATACAGGTCGATGTCATATATATATATATAAAATTTACCATATGTCCACAACGTAAGGGGAATTTCGTGAATGCACATTTCGTATTGTGGGTTTCGAATAAGCTTCTCTCTCTATATATATATATATATAATCAGCCCCTTTAAAGTCTCTGATTTGGCACACAGATTTAAAAATAACACTAATAAAAGCACCTCCCTTTTGTGAAAGTCCTCCTTCTCCACCCTAAGACAGGAAACGTACATATCGTTAATTTTAAAGGTATTCTCTATCTTAATGTAAAAAATTAAAGCATAGATGAAAATAATGCTTTGATTTTGGTCGGTAATTAGCTAAATATTCAACTCTAATACCATAGATCGTATATCAGATGTATAAATTTTGACAAGACTGCATTTTATGACAGGGAATCTTAATTGTGCTAGTGTAAGTGATAAATCGGCTAGTTCTGTATATATATATATATATATATATATATATATAAAAGCCATGATATTAATATAGACAAACTCTCCATAAATGAGAAAACTAACCAAAATATAACCAAATATGAGTGGATTAAGCGGGGACCAAACCTCGCCTAAATATGGTAAGAAACTGTAAATTATCTTTCAATAAAATTTACAAACCATTATAAGCACCTTATATTTCTTAGATAACAGTCATTTAAAACAAAACGAGAAATGGACATCTCTTTCTCTCTCTCTCTCAATATGGTTTGTCTAGTCAATGTGATTGTGTGCGTGTATATATATATATATATATATATTATATATATATATATATATATATATATATATATTTGCATTGATATTTTAAGAATTAGAATGTATCAAATACTAGAGCTTAGAGATGATAGAAAACAATGGCATTAAAATAGGTAATTTAGCTTGACTAGAATGTGACTGATCAAATTTAATATCAATGCATTGTGGAAAATAGAACCAAGTTTGGTTTGTTCTCAAGGAAGATTGGTAAATACACCGATGTCTGATAAAATATACGTGTATGTATGTATGTATGTATGCGTGGGTGTGTTTTAGAAGACGAATGTGTATTGTGATGCATTTGTGCTACGGTTTGGGTGATATTTGGAGGTGCAAGATAGGGTGTATTTATTGTAATGGTAAAGGTAAAAAGGAGCCGATTATTCGCCCCACTGTCAAGCCGCACACACATACACACAGAGAGAAAGGTAGTGTCAGATGAGGGTGGGATGGTTAACTAGTTTATGGCTGATCACCGACTATATTAATGACATACAATATACCGGCAACTGGATCTGAAGTATAGAATTCTATCACATTATCAAATGAAAAGAAAAGTCATTATAATACAAATAATGATAAAAGAAATATGGTTATAATAATGTTAATAAAAATAAAATTATAATTAAATATTATTAAAGATCAAATGAAACAAACAAAGAAGACATACTCGTGTAAGGAATATATGCTCATATAAAAGGAAAATACCTTCGTTTTCTTGGGTTTCTTTTGGGTGGATTTCTTGGAATCGTGTCGACCAGAATCGAAGCTTGGAGGCTGCGCAGGGTTTCGGAAACCACAGGCAAAGACCAAAGCACAAACTATTATCGCCAACATTGGCAGCAACATGGTGAGGGTGTTAAATTCTAAAGCGACCATGTTTATGCAATTAATTAATTAATTAATAAAAAACAATCGATGTTTAAAAAAATAAACTATGTCTATTATAGGAAAGGAAAATGAGAATAAAAGGTTTAGATAGAAGACAGGAGAGATGAAGATGAAGATATTCTGTCTGGACAAGGTCTTGATTACTTTCAAATGGTTGGTTCGGTCAGTCGTTATATCTTTTCTTTTTTTTTTTTTTTAAGGAGGATTATTATACAAAAAGGGGAGTGTGTCCGGGCGGTGTCGGTCGTTTGTTGATCCTTTCAAGGTCCCTCTCTCTCCCTTCTCTTTTTTTTTTCTGTATCGCTAGGAAAATGGTGTGTCTGTGTGTTAGTTTTGGGAGTCCGATCTTCCTTCTCCTCACCTCATCCGACGCTGATGATGTTGTGCTCGCTGCTGCTGGGCCATATGGTTATGTTCGTACAGCCGTTGAGGTGGAGTAACAGCAGCAGCAGCAGCAACGACAGTAGCAATTGGGAGTAGTAGGAGTAATAACAATGGTAGCGGTCGTAGTAAACGATGTAGTGAGGGTTGCAGCAAAATTAGTCGGCGTGGTAGTATTTTAAAGGTGAGTACTGGTCAAAGCAATACTATTAACTGGAGTAGCAGTAGTAGTCAACTTCGCTTCATACACTACTAAGCAAGATGATGGTGATGGTGGTAGTTGCAGTAGCGACGTGTGGTTGTGAGGCGATAGTAATAATAGTAGTAGTGGTAGTAATAGAAGTTGTCAAAGACGTGGTAGCAGTAATTTTTTTTTTAATAAGGTGATAGGCACAGCAATATTAGACACGGTGGTAGTAGTGACATAGAATCAACATTAGCAACGAGATCGTCAGCAGAAACAGGGGAGATAACTGACAATAATTCAATGAAACTGTGACACGTGTTGGTTCTAATTACACACGTCTCGCTAGCACAGACTCTCGCATATATACAGCTGTATACATGTGTGTGTATATATATATAGATGGATATAGATATATATTTGTGACTGTGTGAAAGTTTAGGAAGTAAATGTGTGTTTTTTTAAAAAAATTTTTGACAGGCATATGTTGGCTGATCCATTCTCTGGACTGCTGTCACTGCAACTATTACTGCTGCTAACAAGCATTGTGGCCATTTTTTTCTCTCGTGACGTAACATGGTTTGCGTGTTCGGCATTTTGTCTTGTTGGCAATATTTTTGACAGCCGGCTGACTTTCACCTTGCCCTCTCCCTTTCTTCAAGAGCCATCTTTCACACGTCTCAGCTTTTTATTTACTTATTTATTCATCGTGACTTATTTCAGTTCCTTATACATTCTATAACTCTCTCCCTGATCGTTTTCTCTTTCTTATACAGAGAGAGAGAGAGAGAGCAGTGAGCCGAATCTGAAACCAGGTTCGATTCCTGGTGAAAGCAACTTCTCGTCGACGCCCTGCCCTAAGGGGGCAGGATTATCAGACCGTCTTATTTCATGTCTCTAAATTTGAATCTTCGATATATATATATATATAATATATATATATATATATATATATATATATATATACTAAGCAATAAAGGGTTTAGCAACGAATTGCCTTACCACATACCGAATTTAGAAATAGCAGTCAAAGAGTTATAGCTATTTCTTCTACTAAAGAAGAAATAGCTATAACTCTTTGACTGCTATTTCTAAATTCGGTATGTGGTAAGGCAATTCGTTGCTAAACCCTTTATTGCTTAGTATTACTTAAATTTTCCTCGAATGAGGCTTTTACATGCCGAAGACTACTTGGTGTAATTGATAATTATTCCAAATTAATTAATTTCACCCTTCATTATTACGGATAACTATATATATATATATATATATATATAACTTTATGATATATCTTATTCAGTTTTATCTAAGACATGTCTTTAAAAGAATTAGGAATTGCTGTGATATTGGCTTACGTCAGTCCTAACTGAGTAGAAATTTGATGAACGTGTTCCAGTCGTGACTATGCCATCCTTTCTCGGGCGCTACATATCTAAGATTGCATTATTGTCGCCGTTCTTTTCACTACATTAAGACATGAGTTGAGGGAGAAATAGCTTCTATTTCTAGCAAGTCAAATGACCACATATATTTTCCATGTCCCTCGTTTAGAAAATGGAAGAATCACGAAAGCTTTGATGAACAAAATCGCTAACCTATTCCAGCTTCGCAACAAGAAGTACTTTCACTTGCATAGCTTATGTCTTTCGAAGAAGCATGTAGAACCCAAAAACCTCTCATTTCTTTCTCTCTTTAACATCTGAAGCTTTACGCTACAAAAAAAAAAAAAAAAAAAAAAGTATGTTTTAATTGCGTCTATTTTTTTCTTCGGTGAAATTAACTTTTAAGAATATAAGCACATACAAATAAATACACAGAAGCGCATGCTTGTGTAGGCGTGTACTCACAAACATTCTCACACTCACATGAGAGCATATGTTCACATGATTTCGTGGGATCGTTAGCTATTAGATCAAAGACAACAGCTGTAATATTATAAATAGTAAAAAAAGTGTTACAGGTGTTTTGGACACATCAATAAAGTTGTAAGCTTTTTCAGTTCACTATTTCTTGGTGCTGATTGATACAAAAATACATTTTTTTTTCACCTCTTTTGTAACCATTTTAATTAAGTTCTATTTCAAATAATGTCTTTGAGAAAGATATCACATAATGACATTTCTCTTCCTGTGTTAATCAGGATTAGATGGTGTTGAGCTGAGCTTGTGGTTGTGTGAGAAATCAATCTGCTAAATACTGAATCAATTTCCCATTCTTATTTCTAATGTGGCATATGGTTTTAAATGGGAGTAGGGGAAGCATTGTCAATTAAATCGATTTCAATACCCCTCCTGCATATCTAATTGAATTCAATAGGATTTGAACTCATGAATATACAACACAACACATTGACAATGTACTATATAGATATTGGAGTGGCTGTGTGCTAAGAAGCTTGCTTCCCAACCTCATAGTTCTGGTTTCAGTCCCACTGTGTGGCACCAAGGGCAAGTGTCTTTTACTGTAGCCTCGGGCCAACCAAAGCCTTATTGGATTTGGTAGAGGGAAACTGAAAGAAGCCTGTTGTGTATGTATATATATACATGAAGGGCATCCAGCCGTAGAAACACTGCCAGATTTGACTGGGCCTGATGAAGCCTTCTGGCTTCACAGACCCCAGTAGAACCGTCCAACCCATGCTAGCATGGAAAACGGACGCTAAATGATGATGATGATGTATAGCGTTGCCTGACTGGCGTCCATGTTGGTGACACGTAGAAAGCACCAACTGATTGTAGCCGTTTGCCAGCCTCCTCTGGCCCCTGTGCCGGTGGCACATAAAAAGCACCCACTACACTCATGAAGTGGTTGGCGTTAGGAAGGGCATCCAGCTATAGAAACACTGCCAGATCAAACTGGAGCCTGGCACAGCTTCCTGGCTTCCCAGACCCCGGTCGAACCATCCAACCCATGCTAGCATGGAAAACGGACGTTAAACGATGATGATGATGATGCATGTATTTGTGTGTCTGTTTGTCCCCTCCACCATTGCTTGATAACCGATGTTAGTGTATTTACGTCCCCATAACTTAGTTCAACAAAAGAGACCGATAGAATAAATACTAGGCTTACAAAGAATAAGTCCTGGGTTTGATTAGTTCGACTAAAGGCAGTGCTCCAGCATGGCTGCAGTTAAATGACTGAAACAAGTGAAAGAATAAAAGAATATATTTCTATAATGTTTCTATCACTTCAGTAGTTAATGTGACATGAAGATGTGCCTAAGCTTTTAATCAGAATGATACCTTGATGACAAGAATAGATCCCTCACCATCAACTCTTTAGCATTTAAACCAGCCATATCTAGGCCAAAGATTCTACCTGTTTTATGATCAAAACAACTAGATCTGGTCTCTTACACCTACCCTACAATTTCATTCTAAAATCATCATCAAGTGCTTTAAATCCGGGTTTTGTTCCTATTGACAGGGATGGCTGGATCTACCTCAATGTCATAGCAACCGAGATAGGCAGGTGCAACTCATCCCAACCTTTGGGCTGGCTGGTGCCCATTCTCCTTTGCTATCATGGAGCTTTTTTTGAGATGGATTTTCTACAGGGAGCATGCCCTTGCTTACCTCCAGTTTCTAGACATGAGTTGTCCTGTGGCCTCTACCATGATTTTTAAGAAATGTGGTGGAAAACTAGCTCAGGAAGGCAGGGATAGTACTCCCTGAGACCCTTTTTGGAGTCCCACTACTTGATCTAAAAATAAATCAAAATTTTGAAGTTATGATTAATTCAAAATGGTTTGAATAAATAAACGTTACCTTTTTCAGTGCTTATTTATTCAAATTGTTTGGAAAACTGCCGTTAGTTGAACAAATCAACCCCAAGACTTATTCTTTGTAAGCCTAATACTTATTCTTTTGATCCATTTTGGTAAATCACTAAGTTACAGGGATGTAAACACACCAACATTGGTTGTCGTGCAATGGTGGGCGGACGAATACAGACACACAAATATATACATACATACATAAACACGCACACACACACACAGAGATATATATATATATATCTACAACGGGCTTCTTTCAGTTTCCTTCTACCAAATCCACTCACAAGGCTTTGGTTGGCCTGAGGCTATAGTAGAAGACACTCACCTAAGGCACCATGCAGTGGGACTGAACCCAGAACCATATGGTTGGGAAGCAAGCTTCTTACCACATAGCCATGCCTGTGCCTATATCTCTAAAAATTCTGGCACACCAATAGTATGAGTAGAATAGTTTTTAGGTTGAAAGCTGTGCTGTGGTGGAGAGATGTTTTTGAGAAGCTTTTATTGATTAAATTTGGGGTTATCTTAGTGTTTAGAATTTATTCATACATATAGAACTTTGTAAGCTGGTGTTTGTATTTCTAGGTGTGTTCCCATTTGATCATGAGATTGTTTTTAAGTGGTTCACAATAGGATGTAAGGAAGTGGAGGATGTTCCAGTAATTTCGATTATTTTTGGTTTTACTGGATTTAATCCTTTACTTTGATAATGTAAAGGTCAAAGGTTCAAAATCTAGTTCAGTATTCCAAAATTTGGTCATTGGACAAATATGCGCTTTTTATAATACCCAACTTTCCCATATATCTATAGGCCTAAAATAATATATAAGATACTCATGTTTGAAACAGAATTGAAAAAATATTCATAAAAACAAAGCCCACAAACTCTGCCTCCATAAAACAGAAAGGTTAACATTCTTACATATTAATCAAATTGCTTATAGAACAATGAACCCCTAGAAAGAAACATACAGACCAACAATCTTTACACCTACCCACATCCTCTTGTGGACATCAAAACACAAGAAAAACAAATTTCTATACTAACAACACCACAACATGCCTGACTAATAACCCCCACCTTCTAAATACAAACAGGAATACCTAAAATTATAATAAAACAAGTAAAGAAACTGACCAGCTAAAACACACCGCCTACTTATGTTCTTTTGTGAATCTTTAAAATTTCATTATGAAAAAGACTCCGATACAACCAGAAACCAAGTTTTGAAATACTGGACTAAACTTTGGACCTTTGACCGTTACATGATCAAAGTAAAGGATTAAATCCAGTAAAACCAAAAGTAATTGAAATTACTGGTACATATTCTATTTCCTTACATCTTTTTATAAACCACTTAAAAACAATCTCATGACCTGAAAGGGGACACACCAAGAAATACAAAAACCAGCTTATGAAGCTCTATATGTATGAATAAATTCTAAACAATAAGGTTACTCCAAATTTAAGCAATAAAAATTTCCCTAAAACACCTCTCCATCACAATCCAACCTAAAACCAAATTACCATTCCACTCAAACCTATATACCTAAGCAAGATTTTAACTTAACAGAGACTACATTAAGCCAAGATTAACTTCAAAGTATCATAATCTGATGATGGCTTAGCTGACCAAAACTTCGAAGTCACTGTCAATAATATTCTTGTTTAAGAATAATAAATTTATACTCTACAAATGTACAGAGTAACCCATCAGATTAATGTAAAATTGCTTGAATTATGACTGAATATGAAAGCAAACATTAAGATAGATATATATATATGTGAAGGAGCGGCTGTGTGGTAAGTAACTTGCTTACCAACCACATGGTTCCAGGTTCAGTCCCACTGTGTGGCACCTTGGGAAAGTGACTTCTGCTCTAGCCTCGGGCCGACCAAAGCCTTGTGAGTGGATTTGATAGATGGAAACTGAAAGAAGCTCATTGTATATATATATATAACAATGATAAATGAAGGGAGCTGACTTCTCGTCGACAACCATGATTGTCACACGCTGATGAGAGGTAAACACCTTGAAACTCGTGTACGTGTGTATCATGAGTTGAAGACGGGGAGGATGACTTCTCTTCACAAATACTGAGAGGACACAGATAGTGTGTCTATAGCCAGCTGGAGGAGATATCTTCCTGGGGCTACAAACTACAGTAGCACCCACCCTTAGGGGTTAGCCATTTTCAAATGGCAAATAATTCGTCACGATATATATATATATATATGGGGGGGGTATTTGTGTGGGTGGGTGGGGTGGGTGCATATATATGTTCGTTTGTCTGTGTTTGTCTCAGCCTCATCGCCTGACAACCGATGCTGGTGTGTTTAAGTCCCTGTAACATAGCAGTTTGGCAAAAGAGACTGATAGAATAAGCACTAGGCTTACAAAGAATAATTTGTCGATTTGTTTGACTAAAAAGGGGGTGCACCAGCATGGCCACAGTCAAATGACTGAAGCAAGTAAAAGAGTAAAAGAGAATATATATCATCAGTAAATCATAAACTCAAAAGAGAAGCACACTCTCACTTATTGAACAGCAGAGTATATAGATAAAGAGAGATATGGCTGGGTTTGGCATCTATAGAGCACTTAGCTTTACTTTGGGAGAGCAATGCCTGTCATTGCCACAGATGGAGGTAGCGGGTTAAGGAGTGGGGTCAACACCTTCGAAAGAGCACGTATTCCGCATGAAGAATTTAAGCATGCTGCTTGAAAGTGCAAGCATAGAGAATGGGGGAAGCTTGGTTTGCAATGTTTGCAGTCATGTATGATGGTCAAGAGCAGGGCTCAGTAGCCATCAATGGAGCTGCAAATGCAAAATATAAGTTAGTCCTAGAGCGCACAATGTTCCTTAAGGTCAGCAATGGTGTTCCTCAGTCACGAGTGGATGGCCATCATCATGTATGTATGTATGTATGTATTTTTGTATGTATGCATGTATGTGTGTATGTATGCATGTATGTGTGTGCGTTTGTGTTTTCCTCCACCACCACCACCACCGCTTGACAATCAGTTTTGGTTTGTTTATGCCATTGTAATTTAAAAGTTCAGCAAGAAGAAACTGGTTGAATAAATGCCAAACATGAAAAAAAAAAAACAAATACTGAAGTTAACTTACTCAACCAAACCCCTCGACCAAACTCCAGCATGGTCGCAGTCTGATGACTAAAACAAATAGAAGATAACAGTGCAAATCCAGGGGCTTACAATCTTATATGGCAGACATAAAGGAAATTTGAAATTAAGAATTTGAATTAAGTTCATATCCAAACAACATACTAAAGTCTGTGAAAGTTTACCAATGAAGGACTTTGCTAGTTTGTAGTTTCCATAAGTAGTGTACAATGTGTGAATACAAAATAGTCTCACTAAGTTGTGTGAAGGTGTTATGCAAGGGTTGGCAAACTCTGAGACCTGCAAGTCAAATCTGGTTTATGGCCTCATTTGATTTGGTCTGCCAACTTTATTGAATATGTGTCATTGCATGGAAAAATATTTTGTTTATTTTATTTATCTTTCGTTAACTGATATCAAATTGTAAAATTTTGTATTAAGAAATAGAGCAATGTTTTATGTTAAATAAAATAAATAAACAAATGCGCCCTTTTAAAGCCTAGCCAGGCTCATGGGCCCAGTTTCCCGGTTTCTATGGCGTATGTGTTCCCCAGCTGGACAGGACACCAGTCCATTGCAGCATTACTCATTTTTGCCAGCTGAGTGGACTGGAGCAATGTGAAATGAAGTGTTTTGCTCAAGAACACAACACATCACCCAGTCCAGGAATCGAAACCACAATCTTACGATCATGGTGCTGACACCCCAACCACTAAGCTACATGTCTCCACATGTTTTATGTTAACAGGATAACATTTAAGAGAGAAAAACTTCTTCACTTGCAAAAAAAATTGTGAATTTTGCAGGGTACAACAGAGATCAACAATGTACCATAGACTATCACAACAGATTCTAAGAAAGGAGGAAGACAAAAAAATATTTACTTGTCTAATGAAGAAAAGAAATAAAATGGCTAGCACCATATTTACCCTTAAGTCACAATCACTCTCATTTGACCATCTCAAAAATATTTTAATTTTTCATTGTTTGCCATGGTGTACATGACACATACATCATCAAATGTACAATTATTCCTTCATTACAAGATCATTGCTGATTCAATGTAATTGTCTATTCAATATTGCTTTCAAATTTTGGCACAAGGCCAGCAATTTCAGGGAAGTGAGTAAGTTGATTAGATTGACCCCGGCGCATGGCTCAGTGGTTAGAGCGTCGAGCTTACGATCGTGAGGTTGTGAGCTCGAATCCCGGACCGGGCTGCGTGTTGTGTTCTTGAGCAAGGCACTTTATTTCATGTTGCTCCAGTTCACTCAGCTGTAGAAATGTGTTGCGACGTCACTGGTGCCAAGCTGTATCGACCTTTGTCTTTCCCTTGGATAACACTGGTGGCGTGGAGAGAGGAGGCTGGTATGCATGGGCGACTGCTGGTCTTCCATAAACAACCTTGCCCGGACTTGTGTCTAGGAGGGTAACTTTCTAGGTGCAATCCCATGGTCATTCATGACCGAAGGGGGTCTTTACCCCCTTTTTTAGTGCTCAACTGGTACTTATTTTATGGACCCCGAAAAGATAAAAGGCAAAGTTGACCCTAGTGGAATTTGAACTTATAACATAAAGATGAATGAAATGCTGCTAGGGCATTTTTCCCGGTGTACTAACAATTCTGGCAGCTCACTGCCTTAATTTTCTATTCAATATTACCATCTTTTCAGAGGCAACAAGCTGCAGAGTTGTTAGTGTGCCAAACAAAATACTGAGTAGTATTTTTTCCAGCTTTATGTTCTGAGTTCAAATTTTGTCAAGGTTGACCTTACTTTTCACTCTTTCAAGATCAATAAAATAAGTCTCAGTTGAGCACTGGGATCAGTGTAATTGATTAGTTCCCTCTCACAAAATTTCACTCCTTGTGCTGATAGTAGAAAGAATATTACTTTTCTACTCTAGGCACATGGCCCAAATTTTGGGGGGAGAGGGGCAGTCAATTAGATCGACCCCAGTGGTACTTAATTTATTGATCCCAAAAGGATGAAAGGCAACGTAAAGACAGATGAAATACCGCTAAGTATTTCACCCGCTGTGCTAATGTTTCTTATTTCTTTACTGCCCATAAGGGCCAGACTGGAAATATTATAATGGTGACAAACAAAGACAGACAAATGGATTAAGTCGATTATATCATCCCCAGTGTGCAACTGGTATTTATTAATCAATGCCCAAAAGGATGAAAGGCAAAGTCGACCTCGGCAGAATTTGAATTCAGAACGTAAAGACAGATGAAATACCGCTAAGCATTTCGCCTGGCATGCTAACGTTTCTGCCAGCTCTCCACCATAGAAAGAATATTACTGTCTGTCCAATATGTCCATCTATTCCATGTGGCATCACATAAAAGAGTGAGTGCAGTGTCCTTGTGGCATCATATGAAAGTGTCCTTGCAGTGTCATATAAAAGTGCCTGTATGGTGCCACATAAAAGCAGACAGCACACTCTGCAAAGTGGTTGGTGTTAGGAAGGGCATCCAGCCATAGAAACCAGGCCGAATCAGACTGGAGTCTGGTGCAGCTCCCCAGCATGTCTCCTCTGGTCACACCATCCAACTCATGCTAGCATAGACAACAGCCATTAAATGGTGATGATGACGATGATGATGATTCAGTATTACTAGATAAACAGCCACAGTTGATGTATAAAGCTATTTTCTCAGACTTAAATGGATAATTTTTAATTTGATTTCACCCAAGAGATATAATATTTCCAGTCTGACCTAAAAAACATGAAAACATTTGTAGTCCTACCTGCCTCTAATAAACTTTGCCAATTCTTGGAGGAAGGTATGAGATAGAGAATATTTCACTCAACAGCTATGATGTGTATATTTTATGTAGTTCTTGGTTATGGCTGGTCAGAAAGTTACCATTGGTTTCATGTCTATTATTGCTCTAAGTAATATAAGTGATGTGGGATGACGTCAGCAGCTGGGTGCGTTGACCGGAAGTTGGGGCAACCGGAAGGGGCAGCCGTGAGGCGTGCGCAGGGAGCGGGGAATTTGGCTTTTCCAAGGAGGGTCGTCGAGGTGTTAAGACATGTGAAGACGTTGCTAAGGTTGGGTGAAGCAGCTGCTATCTTTAGCGTTTGGGTCGGGGCCGTGACGAAGGATCCGTTACCACTGAAGGGTCTCTATCAGAGCGAAGAGAAGGTAGGTGCCTTTATATATCGACTATCTCGCACACACCACAAGCTATTTCGGCGACATTGATGTGGTTGAAATCATCTGCTCTCCGAAGCCAGGCTGCGTCCTCCACCGCAGCACCTTTGATTGCCAACACAACCCCTATCGCTATACTGCTAGCCTCACCACCAGCAACATAACTGATGAAGCAAATGAAAGAGCTTCCCCAGCCAACATGCCAGCCCAGCCAAACACCACCACCATCAGCGCCACCAAGTACAGAGACAACACCATCACCATCACCACCAACAACTGCAGAAGCATCCAAGAAAAGGAAAAGAACTAACCTCTCATCCCCTAAAACCCATACATCACATTCCACAGACCCACTAACCAGAGATACATAATCTCTTTACTAATGGAGGTAAGAATACAGTTTGGAGAGTATGGAGGTGAAAAAACCCCTGAAATGAAATTCTCCAAAATGAAAAACCCTCTTGAGAGAGACAAAGCCATATTCCTTTGAACGGTTCCAGTTGTGTCTGAAAAGGATCAGTTTGTGTATGTTTTCTGATCACTAATTAGCAAGTAGAGAAATGCATGTTTCTAACACAAATTTTCTATCATGAAGGTACTGACCAAACATCTCACTTTTTGAATTTAAGATGGCCCCTCAGATCAAGCAAATCCTTTAGCACCCTTGCCCTTTTGGCCAAGCAAAGTTTGCATTGTCTACTTCCATTGCAGTATGGTCCAGGTTATTCCAGGAGCCATATAGGAATGAATAAAGTAAATATCTATGTATGTCTATGTTACATAACATGGACCACTAATGTTAGTGTTGGGCTACAAAGAGAGCAAGTTAAAATAGGAGAATTAATTTTAAAATTTGTCACATTTTAGTTTAGTTATACTAATTTTTCCTTATGTCAACATAAGTTCATATATTTTAGGGGAGGAGTGTAGTAAATTTAATCAATACTAATTTGCTGTTACTTATTTTATTAAGTCTGGAATAATAAAATTAATAAAATGCATTTTATTAATTCTGGCAGAATTTGAACTCAGAATGTAAAGAGACATAACTAAATATCACAAACAGTTTTGTCCAATATTTTACTGATTCTGCCAAGTTACATCTTATATAACAGATCTATCAAGTTGAGTAAAAATTAAGCAACGTTTTGAACCACAAAGAATTTGTACTGGATTTTTGCAGAGTTTTGAATTTTTTCAAACATTTTTTTGCAATTGCCTGATAATACAGACACAGACTTTCCCAAATGCATTAATAAATTAACATTGATATTTTTTCACCATTGTTACAATAATCTGAAATGGAACTGTCAAAGCGAGATGTTTGAGCAATTTTGCTATTCAACTTCAAAAAAGGGCATAAAGCATCTGAAACTGCTCGTGATATCAATAAAACATTTGGAGAGGAAATGACCAGTGAGTGGTCAGCTTGAAAATGGTTTAAACGATTTTGCAGTGGAGAGCTGAGCCTTGAAGATTGTCAGCATAGTGGACGCACATCTGTCATCGATGACAGTCAATTAATGACTATCATTGAGAAAGATCCACTTAAAACCACTTGAGAACTGGCAAAAGTACTTCAAGTTAGCAAGAAAACTGCCTGCAACCATATGCATGTGATCAGAAAATCAAAAAAGCTTGACAAATGGGAACCACACATTTTGAATGAAAATCAGAAAATGCGCAGATATGAAATTTGCTCGTCGCTTCTCTGTAACTAGACTGATCCATTTCTTGACCTAATTGTAACTTGCAATGAAAAGCAGATTCTGTACAATAATAAAAAACTTTCTTCACAGTGGCTGGACCAAAATGAAGCACCAAAAACCTTCCCTAAACTTGAGTTCTTCAAAAAGAAGGTTATGGACTGTTTGGTGCTGTACTGCTGGACTCATCCACTATGACTTTTTAAAACCTGGAAAAACCATTATTGCAGAAACATATTGCCATGAAATTGCCAAAATGAATGAAAAACTGCTACTCCTCCATCCCAGATAGGTCAACAGAAGAGAGCCAATCATTCTTCATGACAATGCTTGACCACACATTTCACTAATGACACACCAGAAGTAGAGGGAACTTGGCTACAAAGTTCTTCCCCACCCAGCTTATTCCTCAGACATATCTCCTACTGACTATCACTTTTTCAAGCACCTTGATGGTTTCCTGTGAGAGAAGGAATTAAAAAAATCAAGCTGATGCTGAAAGTGCATTCAAAGAGTTCATCAGCTCCAGAATTCCAGATTTTTAAGTTACCAGAATAAACAAACTTTAGCAAAAATGTGTTGATTGTAATGGTACTTACTTTGATGAATAACATTTCCACATTATTGAAATATATTGTGATGAATTTCATGTTTCAAAACGTTGCTTACTTTTTACTCAGCCTGATATAATAATAAATGCAAAATTCTGTCTGTCCGGGACCTTTGTATCTCACTCTACATTTGTTCCCTATAAACATATTATACATTTTTGGAATCAAGATGATCCCAGGATTGAAAATCTGCCCTTTGTTTGGTTATTGAACATCCAGCATGGGAAACTGATTTAAAAGCATTTGGGTTGCTATATCTAGCAGGTAAAGCTTGGCTGATTCATACCAACTTGGTTGGCATTTGTCAGATGATGTCAGAGATCAAGGGGGAGATAAATGACATTTGGTTCGTAAATTTTACAAGAACATTTGGACAAATTGGCAACAGTTGGAATTCAACTTAGGACTGGTGCATTACAGAATGCTTGCATTCCAGATTTAATCCTCATCTGTCTTTAACATCTGGTCAAATACCACTAGGGCATATAGTTATTATAGACGTATTATGGTCATGCTATTTAGCTCACTTTAGTTTTGGGCCAGAGGCCCAATTAGCCTTCTTCAGGAGCTAGTTTTTAAAAGTCTGCAAGGAGTGCAGCTTCTAAGCCAATATTAAATATTTGTGAACTAATTTACTTTTTAATGGTAGAACTCAAAACAGATATAGCCATAAATAACAGCATGTATATATTGAGTTAAAACAACTCTTCAGTTTGAAAAGGCTTTTGACTTTTGTATCCAAAGGATTTTTCTTTTCTTTTTTTTTTTAAACCAATATCTACATGCTATTATTTATAGGTTTATTAAGGCAGTGAGCTGGCAGAATTTTGTTCATATTTATGTTCTGAGTTCAAATTCTACTGGCATCAACTTTGCCTTTCATCCTTTTAGGGGACGATAAATTAAGTACCAGTGAAACACTGGAGACGATGTAACTGACTGGTCTCCTACCCCCAAATTTCAGGCCTTGTGCCTTTAGTAAAAAGGATTATTTATAGCTTTATTTATCTCAAGTTCTACCTTTAAAAAGCAAATTATTTCATGTCTCAAGTTTCTAAATACTTACGATGTAAATTAGTATTTGTATATGAATTCATAGCAGGCACAGAAACATCATTTGTGGTAAGCTAACATATTTATCATCTTACATATAAAAAATAAGCTAGAGGCAAAAATTTCATTTTACAGAGATAGCAAATTTGGATTAATTTGCATACTGTGAAGAGATATAAGTCATGATGTTTTGAGCAAAGCATTTAAAGCAAATCTCTCATGTTGATATTTGTGCAACATCTGCAACTTAATAAAATCCTCAAATCGGCAGCTTGCTTTTGTCAGTGGCTATTTACCACCATACAGGCTGGTGTCAACAGACACCAACTAACAACTGCCACATCAGTTGTTAGTCTACCCTAATGCACTGGCATCAATGGACATGCCTATGTCACTGTTTTCCAGACCAATCAGTTGGTTCAACAGCTCATTCATTCATGTTGGTGCACTGCCCTGGCTCTCCAATGGTTATGACATGGAATGCTATATTTGATATGAGCAACTAAGCAGCCTGCTTGTGAAATTAATGTGCAGGTGGCTGAGTACCTCACAAACATGTGTATCCAGAATGTAATTCTCAGGGCCGTTCAGCATGACACAGGATAGACAAGGCTGGGCCTTTGATTTATAGGTACAACTTATTTTTGCCAGCTGAGTGGACTGGAGCAATGAGAAATACAGTGACATACTCAAGGATACAACATGCTGCTGGGAATCAAACTCACAACCATACAATCATGAGCCAAACACCCTAACCACTAAGGTATCCACCTCCAGATGCACTAATCTCAACAGATGTTGCTAATCAGCTAGTGTTCCTACTTTATCAACAGATGTACTTAGATCAGTGGTTCTTAACTGCGATACATATGGCCCCTGAGGATCTGTATAAAATTTTTGGGGTCCATATAACAAGATAGGAAATTGGGGACTCACAATTGCATTTTAAAGACCACTGAAAAAATTTTGCTTTAGATGTATGTATTGGTATGTATTGCGAGAAACAGCTAGGTTTCTTTCTCATTGTACATAGTTCAATGCACACAAGTTAATGAGTGAAAAACAAAATAGGAATTTTGTATGAAGTGTTTATAAAACTAGATTTTGAACATTGAATGGCTAAGAGGGCCCACCAGAATAAAATAATAATCAAAAGGTTGATAAAAAATGGTTGAGAACCCCTGACGTAGATCATCACATTTTATAAGCAATCAGTGACTCAAGCTGCTGGTGTTATGCTAACAATTGTTGCTGCTGAGAGAGATTATGAGCTGGAATTGCTTGTAGTGATCATTGGTGTTCAGCTCAGCCCAGCCCAGACTGGCAGGGCCAATTGAAACAGCCCAGGTATGCAGTACCAGATCATGGAGTACAAGTTGACACAGCAGCGATGGTACTGCAGCAGTTCTCCACTTGAATTTGAACCTGAACTTTTGCTTTCCATTTCTGAAAATTTTAATAAGCTAAAATAGGATCTTCAGATTGAGTAATGATGTTAGCAGACTTGTGGCCAATGAAATTACATAGAAATATGCCTCACATTTTTGAGTGATGTCAGAACAAATTAGTCCAATCAAACTTGATCTGGAGTACAAAAAGAGAAACCAGGTTTAAAGAGAGAAGAGAAAGATTGTCAGGCAGACATTGACAAATAATGGACATAGGAAAACTGAGGACTGACGCAGTCATGCATTAAGTTCGGCTAAATTCGATATCAATTGTTGTTTGACAATCAAACCTGCAAACATAACATTCTGCAACAACCAATAACCAAATTGCTATTCATTAAAAAAAAAAATCAGCCAGGGCAAGAGACATGTGTATTCATTCATTCTCTTCTTCTCTCTTTCTCTCCCTTCTCACTCTCATGCAAGTGGCGTCCTTCACGTCTAGTCATGGGGAAATGTTACCTTATTTAGAAACTGAGCGTTGATGGCAGGAAAGGCATTTGCCTGTAGAAAATCCATCCTGACATATTTTATCCAACCCATGTGGGCATGGAAAATAGGATTTTAAAATAATGATGATAAATATATACGTTATCCCGTGGCCCCTACCTGGGACGTAGTCGATCCACCTGTGCATACCTTCCTTCTTGTGACACTTGTGAAGACCTGCTGAGGCAAGTGAAAATCAATCAAAATAAATCAATCAAAATAGATGAACATCAATGGAATTTGTATCTTTGTGGTACCAGTGCCTGTGGCACACAAGAAAACCATCCGAACGTGGCCGTAGCCAGTACCGCATCGACTGGCCTCCGTGCTGTGGGAACATGGTGGCACATAAAAACACCATCCGAAGACCCGGCAAGACTAGTCAGGTCATAACCCGTGGGCCCTACCTGGGACGTAGTCAGTCCACCTGTACATACCTTCCTTCTTGTGACACTTGTGAAGACCTGCTGAGGCAAGTGAAAATCAAATCAAATCAAATCAAAACAAATCAAAATAGATGAACATCAATGGAATTTGTATCCTTGTGGTACCAGTGCCGGTGGCACACAAGAATCCATCCGAACGTGGCCGTAGTCAGTACCGCTTGTGGTACCAGTGCCGGTGGCACACAAGAATCCATCCGAACATGGCCGTAGTCAGTACCGCATCACTGGCCATCGTGCTGTGGGCACATAACAAACACCATCCGTCGTGGCCGTTCGCCAGCCTCATCTAGCACCTGTGTCGGTGGCACATAAAAACACCTTCCGAAGACCCGGCAAGACTAGTCAGGCCATAACCCATGGCCCCTACCTGGGACGTAGTCAGTCCACCTGTGCATACCTTCCTCCTTGTGATACTTGTGAAGGCCTGTTGAGGCAAGTGAAAATCAAATCAAAATCAAATCAAAATAGATGAACATCAATGGAATTTGTATCTTTGTGGTACCAGTGCCGGTGGCACACAAGAGAAAACCATCCGAAAGTGGCCGTAGCCAGTACCGCATCGACTGGCCTCCGTGCTGTGGGCACATGACAAACACCATCCGATCGTGGCCGTTCGCCAGCCTCATCTAGCACCTGTGTCGGTGGCACATAAAAACACCATCCGAAGACCCGGCAAGACTAGTCAGGCCATAACCCATGGCCCCTACCTGGGACGTAGTCAGTCCACCTGTGCATACCTTCCTTCTTGTGACACTTGTGAAGACCTGTTGAGGCAAGTGAAAATCAAATCAAAACAAATCAAAATAGATGAACATCAATGGAATCTGTATCTTTGTGGTACCAGTGCCGGTGGCACACACTTTGTGGTACCAGTGCCGGTGGCACACAAGAGAACCATCCGAACGTGGCCGTAGCCAGTTCCGCATCGACCGGCCTCCATGCTGTGGGCACGTAACAAACACCATCCGATCATGGCCGTTCGCCAGCCTCATCTGGCACCTGTGTCGGTGGCACATAAAAACACCTTCCGAAGACCCGGCAAGACTAGTCAGTCCACCTGTGCATACCTTCCTTCTTGTGACACTTGTGAAGACCGGTTGAGGCAAGTGAAAATCAAATCAAATCAAAATAGACAAAATAGATGAACATCAATGGAATTTGTATCTTGTGTTACCAGTGCCTGTGGCACACAAGAAATCCATCAGTGCCATAGTCAGTGCGGTGGGCACATGACAAACACCATCCGATCGTGGCCGTTCGCCAGCCTCATCTAGCACCTGTGTCGGTGGCACATAAAAACACCATCCGAAGACCTGGCAAGACTAGTCAGGCCATAACCCATGGCCCCTACCTGGGACGTAGTCAGTCCACCTGTGCATACCTTCCTTCTTGTGACACTTGTGAAGACCTGTTGAGACAAGTGAAAATCAAAACAAATCAAAATAGATGAACATCAATGGAATTTGTATCTTTGTGGTACCAGTGCCGGTGGCACGTGGCACATAAGAAAACCATCCGAACGTGGCCGTAGCCAGTACCGAATCGACTGGCCTCCGTGCTGTGGGCACGTAACAAGCACCATCCGATCGTGGCCGTTTGCCAGCCTCATCTGGCACCTGTGTCGGTGGCACATAAAAACACCATCCGAGCGTGGCCGTCTGCCAGCCTCGTCTGGCACCTGTGTCGGTGGCACATAAAAACACCATCCGAGCGTGGCCGTCTGCCAGCCTCGTCTGGCACCTGTGTCGGTGGCACATAAAAACACCATCCGAGCGTGGCCGTCTGCCAGCCTCGTCTGGCACCTGTGTCGGTGGCACATAAAAACACCATCCGAGCGTGGCCGTTTGCCAGCCTCGTCTGGCACTTGTGTCGGTGGCACATAAAATCACCCACTACACTCTCGGAGTGGTTGGCGTTAGGAAGGGCATCCAGCTGTAGAAACACTGCCAGATCTGACTGGACTGGTGCAGCTTTCGGGCTCCCCAGACCCCAGTTGAACCGTCCAACCCATGCTAGCATGGAAAGCGGACGTTAAATGATGATGATGATGATGATGATGATATATATATATATATATATATATATATATATGTGTGTGTGTGTGTGTGTGCATGTGCGTGTGTGTGTGTAGATAGATAGATAGATAGATAGATAGATAGAGAGAGAGAGAGATTTATGTACACCTACACATATGTATGTATCTATGTATGTACAGGAGACTAAGGGGACCCACCCACAACTACAAAGGGTCCACCTGCAACTACAATGTTATCATTTAACTTTTTTTTTGTTAAAAGTATTCTTTTCAACTGTCTATATACACAGCCAGGCTAAAATAATTCATACATTCTTCCAGGAGTGCATTAAAAAAATTCTCGAACTTGAGGGGATGTGCCCTTTAGATACTAACATGAGCCCCCATATATGGATTCTAATGGCACAGGGGCCCACTTGCCATCAGGCAAGCTGGCAACCTGGCCAGTCTGCCACTGTGTATGTATGTATGTATGTATACACACACACACACACACACACATATATATATATATATATATATATATATATATATATATATATATATATATATATATATATATATATATATATACATATACATACATATATATATAACGCAACTATGCCACTCCTGGTCTCGATGGTGTTACATACCTACTTCTCAAACGAGGTGGGTACTTTCTTCTAAGCCAACTTTCTCTATTCTTCCAATTCTGTCTTGACAATGGTGATACTCCAGAACAGTGGAAAACTGCCAGTGTTATCCCTCTGTTCAAAAAAGGCGACTGCACATCGCCTGTCAACTATCGCCCCGTTAGTGTTACTAGCTGCATCACCAAACTGATGGAATCCTGTATCAGAGAAACCCTCTGGAACTTCTGTAAGTCTCACAGCCTCATCCAGCTGTCACAATTTGGATTTATTCCTAACTCCAGCTGCTGTAATCAACTCATCGAGTTTCTTGAGGAAGTTACCCAAATCACTGATCGGGGATCCTGGGTGGATGTTGTTTACCTGGACTTTGCTAAGGCTTTTAACTCTGTGCCACACAAAAGACTTATGGTGAAGCTCCCTGCGTTGGGCGTAAGAGACGAACTCTATAACTGGTTGAAGTCCTTTATTTTCTAGGACAGCACTCTTTGCCCTATGAGATGACATCTGGTGTACCACAGGAATCTGTTCTTGGCCCCCTTTTATTTGTTGCATATGTTAATGACATAGATGCCAACTTAAAGAATGCCACAGTGCTGAAATATGCAGATGACATCAAGCTGTACCTCGAAATAAAGAGGTCAGATCTTGTACACTATAAATCTCTGTTGCATGCAGACCTGAACACAATGCAGCAGTGGATCATGGACTGGCAACTCAAGCTGGCTGTGGACAAATGTACCACCATGCATTTTGGGAGGAGAAACCCAGTGTCCACCTACTCCCTCCACAACTCTAGTCTCAAAAAGTCTTCGTGTGAAAGTGACCTGGGTGTTATTGTCGACAGTGATTTGCGTTGGACAAAACACATCGCTAAAATTGTCAAGAAGGCTGAGGGTGTCTTGGCATCACTCACCAAATCCTTTGTGAGCCGCTCTCTGACTATTTATCTGCGGCTTTATATAGCTATGGTAAGACCTCACCTGGAATTTGCATCACCGGTCTGGAACCCCTATCTTGCCCAGGATATCAATCGTCTGGAAGCCGTTCAGCGATGTGCAACCAAAAGAATACCCTCCATCAGGCATTTGCCATATTCTGAACGCCTTACTTCCCTGGGCATGGACACATTGAAACTCCAACGTTTGGCAGCTGACTTGGCAGACACCCATAAAATTATCAACCATCATACAAACAATAACTCTGAGCACCTTTTCAAACTCCACCCATCTAATACCTGTGGACGTATTTACAAAGTCAGAAAACAGCACAGCTCCCATGACTTTAGGAAACATTTTTTCACGCTGAGAGTTGCTGAAGCATGGAACAAACTGCCAGCATCAGTTGTTAGTTGTCGGAGTACTGCATCCTTCAAAACTTCCATGCTTTCTGAGATTTGCCAACACTACACCTGATTTTCTCCCCTCCATACACACACAAGCATGTATCTGACTCATGCATTGTTCGCTTTCCAAACATTTGTACATTACTGCATGTGCTTTATATGCACTGTCTGACAAGTTGTGGTGCACCTGAGCACTGTATACAATAATTTCATTATATTATATTATATACATATACATACATATATACATACATATATACATACATACATACATATATATATATATATACATACATACATACATATATACATACATATATACATACATACATACATATATATATATATATATATATATACATACAGTCCTATGATGACTTAGCTGGCCGAAGCTTCGAAGTTACAGTCAATATTATTCTTGTTAAAGAACAATAAATTTGTACTCTTGAAAAGTATCAAGTAACCCATCAGATTAATGTAAAATCGTCATTGCAACAGAACATAAAAACAAACAAAAACACATACATACATACATATATACATACATATGAATGTATGAATATATATGTATATGCATATAAAAAGCATCCAGTATACTCTGTGTACTGGGTGCTTTTAGGAAGGGCATCCTGCCATAGAAACCAAGCCAAAACAGATGATCAAAGCCTGGTGTAACCTTTGGCCCTGCCCGTTCCTGTCAAATGATGATGATGATGATATATGCCTACTTGTAGCTGTATCTATAACCCATCAACTAACTTATGGAGTGTTCTGTTCATGTTTATCTCAATGAATATATTTGTGAAGTGAACAGCATAGCTGCTCAACCAATCTCACCAACTCTACACACACACAAGCACACGCACACGCACGCACGCACACACACACACACACACGCATGCATGCACACACACACACACATTAAGTTTATTTGTGGCTTTCATTTCTTAGAGCCTATTCTCAGGATTCATCTGTTCTGTTTGCATTATTTGTGCGTATTATTTCCCTGACGTCAAAATCAAAACCTCATATCAGAAGTACCATCTAAAAGGATTAGCACAGCTTGTCACAACTACATTGATTTATTGACTAATATACATTGTAAATAAAACCTTTGTGAAATGATATGCTGCTGTTTTGTTAATCGCGGTCTAAACTGATAATTCCATATACTCTTCTTCAAAGAAAGAAATTTAGGTTGAATGACTGATCATCACAAATTCACTTGATCTTCTAATACTCTGCTTTTACTTTTGAGAGAGACATGAATGTCTTGACACAAAGCTATCTCTTGAAATTAAGACGACTGATGATTGGTTGATGAATATAGCTAACAACAAAAGATTAAGTGATTAATTTAATTAAGCTATTTTATTTTCATGTGTATTTGATTTTCAGCATCACGGTCATTATTCGAATAAATATATATGAATATAAAATGGTTTAATTAAGTTTGTAATTTAAACCTTGTTATCAAGTATACTCATTAACATATGAAGCCTGATGATAGCAAGGGCTTGTTGTGACATCCATGCCTTTCATAAGAGCATAAGCAGAGCAAATGGATTGCTTATTTGAATAGAGGATGACAACGATGCTGATGACGATGATGACAATGATGATGATATTTATCCTCATTATCATGACCACCACCACCATTACCATCACCATCACCGCAGCCACCACTGCTCCCATTGTCGCCACCATCATTTTACGTCTGTTTCCCATTCTGGCAAGGGTTGGACATTTTGAAGGGTTCTGATGGGTCACTAATTTGTAATAATGCTGAAGTGAAGTTTTAAAATAAGTGTACCACTGTAAGCCTGAGGATGCACCATTAAATGATGAGGGGATAGTACCATCCAGAGCACCCTCTCAGTGATGGGCATACATCACTTTTGTGAGGTTTGGCATCTTGAGATTAGTTTTCCTCACTTCTTCCTCTGTCTTTCTAAGTCTTTCTTTTCCACAGGCACCATCCACTATTAATGTTTGGAAAGTTTTTGGTGCTGTTGTCACCCCACACACATCATGTACCTGTCCCAACACAGTGTTCTCTCTTGCATATTTCTTTCTTTATTGCCTACAGGGGGCTAAACATAGAGGGGGCAAACAAGGACAGACAAAGGGATTAAGTCGATTCCATCAACCCCAGTGTGTAACTGGTACTTGTTTAATTGACCCCGAAAGGATGAAAGGCAAAGTCAACCTTGGCGGAATTTGAACTCAGAACATAACAGCAGATAAAATACCGCTAGGCAGTTCGCCTGGCATGCTAACAATTCTGCCAGCTTGCTGCCCTATTACATCTTGCATATTACATACGATTTCTGTCATACATGTCCTTTTTTCCAGATCATTTCTATACTATTATCGATGCACACCAATATTACATGCCCAGCAAAGCATGCTCATCATATTTCTTTCAAGCCTTCAAAACTTCTCCACATTTGAGGTAGATGTCTCACTATCATATAACATCTCACTTTATACACAATCTACCTTTTTCCTCAAAGAGAGAAGCCCTTTGCTGCCCACAGAGCTAGAAGTTCCTTGAATTTTTTCCAACCTGTTGTTACTCAGGCTACTATCTTTTCAGAGAACTCACACTTGCTGCTAATGAGGTCACAGTTAATGAGGTCACAGCTAATGAGATCACAGCCAATAAGGTCACAGCTAAGTAGGTCATATAAACCATTCCCTACCAATGTGGCTCCTAATGTTTTGCAGTAAATGTGCCCAGAAATTTGCTTTATCTTTTATGGTTTATTTGTTTCAGTCATTGGACTAGGGCCATGCTGGAGTACCAACACAAAGAGTTTTAATTAAACAAATTAAACCAAGTATTTTATGGTCTTTTGAAAGTTTGATACTTATTCTATCAGAAAAAAACCTTACATTTCAGATTACAATGCTGGGAGGTGTAAAGGTGGAATGTCTTTTTCTCCCTTGATGACAGAGGCTCGGTTTCTTTAATGCTTATTTGTTTTCGTTACTGGCTGCATATTTTGATGGACTACATCTACCAACATTATGGTGAATAACCGAGCCCCCCCACCAGAAGCAGCTGTTGGACTTATAACACCTTACCTCTTCCCCTTTAATTTTCTCTGTTGTTTGTACTCTGTGTAAGTTCAATCTATTAATATATAAATGTCTATATATTTATACTTAAATATTCATTGCCTGAAAATCTTCAGTCTTTGCTTTCTTTCTGTTTGCGCACGTGTGCACGCGTACACACACACACACACACACACACCACACACATGCACTTCCTAATTGGCGTTAGGAAGGGTATCCAACTGTAGAAACCTTGCCAGATCAGATTGGAGCCTAGTGCAGCTGCTTGCTCTCCTGACCTCAGTCAAACCGTCCAACCCATGCCAGCATGGAAAACGGATGTTAAACGATGATGATAATGATGATGATTTATACAATTCCTAATGATATTTAATTATAAAAATATAGTAGGTTCTTTTTTTGTATATATAGACTGTGGATGTCCAGGAGAGTCAAATAGGAATCACAGGGGTCCATAGGCAAAAAATGGTTGAGAACCACTGGTATAAACTCACTCATTAATGCATTATAACTATAAGCACAGGATGACCGTATGGCCAAAAAGCTTGCTTCCTAATCATGCGGTCTTGGATTCAGTCCCACTGTGTGGAATGTAGTACCTTGGTTAAGTCTTCTACTATAGCCTCAGGTTGACTAAAGCCTTGTTAATAGATTTGGCAGATGGAAACTGGAAGAAGCCCATTGGGTGGTGAAGTTCCAGTTTGGGATTTCTGGTGTTGTGCAGAGTGTGGAATCACCCTTTAATTGTTACTCTATCCAGATACATTCTGACTTGGAATGGTAGTACCTGTCAGGATCCAACTATGGGCTAAATAGATTTCCCAGGGGTAGAGGAGGTTCCTTTTACTTTGATAAAACCGTGAGGAAGGCAGCTCCTTCTAGGAGAAAGATAATTTGGCATAAAACTTGCAGTCAAAATAGTATTGGTCATCTTGCAATGCTTGTCACTGGAACCTACTGAGAGAGTGGTATATAAATAATTAGAAAATGGAGAAAACCACAGATAGACAAGCACATCAATTAAACCACATTTATAGCTTATTATTTAATACAAAACATGACATAACATTTATGTAACATAGATTTGTTATGTGGTAGGGACAGTCTGCTCTGGGTGGCACTTCTAAAGGGGTGAGGTGACACCTTTGCAGATTTTCTATGGCTGTATGCCTTTCCTCTCATGGACTCTTCACATGTTTCCAAGACTAGGTAAAATTTTCCCATGGCCAGACATGTTTTTCTTAGAACACTGGAACCAAAGAACTTCACTTGTATAGCAGTGCTGCCCATTTACAAACATCACGTGATACACACACACACACATACACACACACACACACACACACACACACACACACACACACACACACACACATGATGGGCTTTTAGTTTCTGCCCACCAAATCTACTTACCAGTCTCAGTTTCTGGCCACCAAATCTGCTTACCAAAGTCCACATGTTTGGGAAGCAAGCTTCTTAACTGTACAATCACACTTGCACCTATGTGTGAAAATATATTGTATAAAATAGTGTTTCTCAACTGGGGTCCCTATGAACTTTGGAAGTCCATATAAGATTTAACTATTAAAATTTATGTGCAATAAATCAGTCATATTTCTACAATATATAAAATATTTTAGCATTTTTTTCATACAGTTCCTAATAATATTTAATTATAAAAATATAATGGGACTTTTTTAAACATTGAATGGGCATGAGGATCCTGTAGAGTGAAATAAGAATCACAGGGATGCACAGATAAAAGGTGGTTCAGAAGCACTGGTATAAAACATCAATAAGGATTTTTACTGCATAATCTCAATACCAAGTTTTCTTGGAGTTGTTGAATATTTCTGGTTTTTAAAATGATAAATCCCAACACCACCCTACACACAGCATTTGTTGAAATGTTTTTCTCACCCCCACACTTTATAAACACAGACACATATAATTCTTCTTTCTTCTCTGTAGCATTGGAGAAGTTTCAACGTTTAAAATCCTATGGTTGTGTGGTTAAGAAGCTTGTTTTTCAACCGCATGGTTTTGGGTTCAGTCCCATTGTACAGCATTGTGGGCAAGTGCCTGCTTGTACAGCAGTTTGGCAAAAAGAGCAATAGAATAATTATGAAAGTTAAAAAATAATTACTGCAACCAATTTGTTTGAGTAAGTCATTCGAGGTGGTGCCCCAGCTGGCCACAGTCCAATGACTGACACGAGTAAAAGGTAAAAAACAAAAGATAAAGACAATTATTTGTCCACCTCTTTTTCAATCTTCTGCCTCTTCACATCTCAATCTTCACACCTTTCCTGTCGGAAACAGTGATATAATTCATTGAACTGATTCTGGTGTATTAAGGTAGATATTGTCAATCTCAGTCAAAAAATGACATCTAGCAGAACTTGAAGATAAATCGGGGTATGTTTATAGTCTGGAGCTATACTGTTATCACACAATTACTTCTTTTATCAAACAAAATGCATTTTGGGAGGGAAAACCAAGCGTCTACTTACTCCCTCCACAACCCTATTCTCAAAAAGTCTTCATGTGAACGTGACCTGGGTGTTATTGTCAACAGCGATTTGCTTTGGACATAACAAATCGCTAAAATTGCCAAGAAGGTGTCTTGGCATCACTCACCAATCCTTTGTGAGCCGCTCTCCGGCTATCTATCTGCGGCTTTATATAGTTATGGTAAGACCTCACCTGGAATTTGCATCACCGGTCTGGAACCCCTATCTTGCCCAGGATATTAATCATCTGGAAGCCGTTCAGCGACGTGCAACCAAAAGAATACCCTCCATCAGGCATTTGCCATATTCTGAACGCCTTACTTCCCTGGGCATGGACACATTGAAACTCCGACGTCTGGCAGCTGACTTGGCAGACACCCATAAAATTATTAACCATCTTACAAACAATAACTCTGAGCACCTTTTCAAACTCCACCTGTCTAACACCCGTGGACATATTTACAAAGTCAGGAAACAGCACAGCTCCCATGACTTTCGAAAACATTTTTTCACGCTGAGAGTTGCTGAAGCATGGAACAAACTGCCAGCATCAGTTGTTAGTTGTCGGAGCACTGTATCCTTCAAAACTTCCATGCTTTCTAAGATTCGCCAACAATTCACCTGATTTTCTCCCCTCCATACACACGCAAGCATGTATCTGACTCGTACACTGTTCGCTTTCCAGACATTTGTACATTACTGCATATACTTTAGACGCACTTTTTGACAAGTTGTGGTGCACCTGAGCACTGTATACAATAATTTCATTATTACTATTATTATTTAAAAATAGACAAGCAATCAAGATGCAAGGGAAATTACTGTGACCCGAGTTAGCTCCCTTCTCAAGGACAGCCGAAATCAATATTTGACATGGTTTTTGCTTAAGATTTCATCATTCCTATTTCATCATTCCTATTTCTGCATTCAAGTTTCGCTTCAGATATATTTCGATCTTGTAAAGGATCAATTACTGGCGGACGTCAGAGATAGGTCATCCACATAAGTTGGAATTTCTCCGTTTTGACGGGGATGATTTTTCAGCTAAAGTTAAAAAAAAAAAAAAAATTCCAGACACCATGAGGTTGAAAAATTTCTCTCTCTCTCTTTTAATTAAAAGGTTCTTCTCTTTGCTTTGAAGTGCATAGTATTCACAAAATCGATCAAACTCGGTTTGATAGTGGCGGTGGTGGAAGCGAAAAAAGTTCATAATTTTCTGAACATTTTTTTACTAAAACGATGCCCCCACCATCATTTCGAAAGGCATTGTGAAAAAGATCTGAAGAATCCCCGTTAAAACAGAGAAATTCCAACTTGTGTGGGCGACCTATCCCTAACTTCACTCAATTACTAATCAAAGCTGAAGTACTTTTTTGGCTATTAAGAAGGAAAATCGAATTTCTCTCGTGATGTTGACGTACAAATTTATAAAATTTAAGAAAATATGAGATAATGCTTTTTATTGGTTTTACGATATTTATCGTTTTTCATGGTCATCTGATATCTTTCTTATTTCTTTGTTTAATATTTTTCTTCCAATAAACGCATTTAATTGGATAATGGAAACAGGTTTAACATACAAAAAAAAATCCAAGTATTATGTTAAAAATTCATAAATATGGTGCAGGAGTGGCTGTGTGGTAAGTACCTTGCTTACCAACCATATAGTTCTGGGTTCAGTCCCACTGCATGGCATCTTGGGCAAGTGTCTTCTACTATAGCTTTGGGCTGACCAAAGCCTTGTGAGTGGATTTGATAGAAAGAAACTGAAAGAAGCCCGTCGTATATATGTATGTGTGTGTATATGTTTGACAACCAATGCTGGTGTGTTTATGTACTCGTAACTTAGCGGTTCGACAAAAGAGACTGATAGAATAAGTACTAGGCCTACAAAGAATAAGTCCTGGGGCCGATTTGCTCGATCAACTAAAGGCGGTGCTCCAGCATGGCCGCAGTCAAATGATTGAAACAGGTAAAAGAGTAAAAGAGTAAACACCCGTGATCCCCAAAATATAGCAAATCAATTACTTAGTCACACCTTAAATTTCTACTTTCAAGAAAGGTACCTTTGCAAATGGAAATTTTTTTCTACATGACCTTCTGCATGACCAAATAATGCCATCTGATAATTTGTTGTCTATCATTTCTCTCATCGGCCAGTCGGAGGCGCAATGGCCCAGTGGTTAGGGCAGCAGACTCACGGTCATAGGATCGCGGTTTCGATTCCCAGACCGGGCGTTGTGAGTGTTTATTGAGCGAAAACACCTAAAGCTCCACGAAGCTCCGGCAGGGGATGGTAGTGATCCCTGCTGTACTCTTTCACCACAACTTTCTCTCACTCTTTCTTCCTGTTTCTGTTGTACCTGTATTTCAAAGGGCCGGCCTTGTCACTCTCTGTGTCACGCTGAATATCCCCGAGAACTACGTTAAGGGTACACGTGTCTGTGGAGTGCTCAGCCACTTACACGTTAATTTCACGAGCAAGCTGTTCCGATGATTCGGATCAACCGGAACCCTCGTCGTCGTAACCGACGGAGTGCTTCCCCCATCGGCCAATCACATACAAAACAGTTGAGATCACTGGCATAGGTAGAATGTGTGCCACCCGGGGCAAGGAATTTTTTCCCACAATAGTTCCGGACCCCAGTAATGAACTCATTTGCATACAACTAATCAGAACTCACCTTGAAAACCCACATACTGTGTACTACAACAGTACAGCCAATCAGACAGAATGGCGTATGCCACTCTGTGAGTACAGCATAACAGGTCTCACGTAAGAACCACAACTCCCCCCCTCCATCACCATCCTCATAGATCAATTGAGCACCATCTCTATATGGAGCTAACATTAGGTACCTATGCTCAGACTGAGATTAGTGATACTGCATGTACCCATTGATATATGCAAGGAGGACGCCATATTGATTACGATGTTTCCAGATCAACACAAACTTTTAAAATTAGGAATAATAATAATAATAATAATAATAATAGTAATAATGAAATTATTGTATAGAGTGCTCAGGTGCACCACAACTTGTCAAAAGAGCGTATAAAGCATATGCAGTAATGTACAAATGTCTGGGGAGTGAACAGTGTATGAGTCAGATACATGCTTGCGTGTGTATGGAGGGGAGAGAATCAGGTGTAGAGTTGGCGAATTTCAGGAAGCATGGAAGTTTTGAAGGATGCAGTGCTCCGACAACTAATTTACAAAATCAGTGAAAAAATTAGGAAAGCACACACATTTACATTTTCTAGTAAATTATGCAAATTGGCAACACGTATAGCGTCATCGGTGAGCAGCTCTCCATTCACTTTATACACTAAATTTCACATTTGTCCCCCCTATTAACCAGTTTAGAACAGTCGGGTTTTGCTCTGACGCACATTTTCCACCGAACTCAACTGGAATATTTTCGTGACAAGGTGGACACTAGTTTGATAGTTAAGCTCTGATTGGCTGTATGCAAATGAGTACATAAATAGGGTCCTGAACTCTCGTGGGAAAAGACTTCGCGCACATGGCGGCCTTTCCGTTTGCCGCATCGACTCACCCCCCCTCGCCAAAAACCCCCACGTATACGAAGCATTTACATTATATTATATCGTGGGTAATTAAGTGATGGCAGAATATTTTAATGATTTTGAGGTAGTAAGTGAGAGAGGGAGTGAGTGAGTGAAAGAGAGAGAAAGAGGGAAATAGAAAGTGAGTGAGTGAGTGAGTGAGAGAGAGAGACAGACAGACAGAGAGGAGAAAGAGAGAAAGAAAGGAAACAAGAATGATTACTTAATGTTCTGTGTTTTATTTAAAAAATATAATGATCGAGTTATCGCCCCTGAAATAGTCCAAGCCGAAAAGTAAGACATTTGCGCTAAGCTTAATAATAAATAGACAGCTCTTTCCCGTGTGTTCAACGACTGCCCAACGCAAGCGGAAAAATCAGTAGAAACCGTATACGGCCTACACGAATCTCATTTACATAATCCCAGAAAAGAAACAAGTTAGGTTTAAAACTCCTAATTTTCATTTTCTCGTTGTTGTACGGGAGAATGGGTGAGTGTTTATAAACGTTGTTTAATTGGAGGCTACAGTAATGGGTTAATGGGTGTGAGTTCAATCTCTGGGTCAATCACGTTATATCTAGATCTATTCCGTGATTTCCCGAGTTAAGACAGTTTTGTTAAAACTTGTCCTTCCTTTATGCATTTTGTGCTGTTGCAGGTGAGTAACCCAGCAACAGGCTATACTAATCATTCATAGGTCCTAGGACTTCAGATGTAACTAAATAGCTCTGTACTCAGTTCTGCATTCCACACGCCCTTCTGTCCATTGTGGTCAGCCTAGGGGACATCAAACGACGGCTCAGTATGAAGAATACAAGCCCCATAATCCTATTAATAAATTTCAGAAAACAAATTAGGTAGTTTAAAATACCAAATATATTTTCTGTATTTTAAGGTGCAAGAATGACTGTGTGGTAAGTAGCATTTTCGAGAATGCAACAATCGGCGGGCTTTGTTTGCTTCTTCCACCAACCATTTCTTTCATGCCCTCATCATTGTGTTTTTGTCCAGCTCGCAGCTACTACCTCTATGTACGACTTTTATATAGAGATGGTTCTCACTAACCACATAGTTCTGGGTTCAGCCCCACTGCGTGACAAGTTGGGCAAGTGTTTTCTACTATAGCCTTGGACTGACCAAAGCCTTGTGAGGGGATTTTGTAGATGGAAAGTGAAAGAAGCCTGTTGCATATATGTGTATATGTTTGTGTGTCTGTGTTTGTCCTCCCAACATCGCTTGACAAACAATGCTGGTGTGTTGACATCCCTGTAACTTAGCAGTTCGGCAAAATCAACTGATAGAATAAATACTAGGCTTACAAAGAATAAGTCCTGGGGTTGATTTGTTCGACTAAGGGAGGTACTTCAGCATGGCTGTAGTCAAATGACTGAATCATGTAAAAGAATATACTTACTTATTTCTTTATTGCCACCCCCGGGGGGGGGGGGGTAAACATACAGAAGACAAACAAGAACAGACAAAGGGATTAAGTCAACTACATCAATCCCAGTGTGTAACTGATACTTATTTAATCAACCTTGAAAGGATAAGTCGACCTCGGTGGAATTTGAACTCAGAACGTAGCAGCAGACGAAAGCATTTCACCCAGTGTGCTAACGATTCTGCCAGTTCGCCACCCTTAAAAACAATATATTTATTGATGTACATATGTTTTATCCCAACTATGACCTGAATATAAAACTATAACTACAGTTTTATGCCATTATTTTATGATATGATATTATTTATACACACACATTTTATGACATTACTGCTTGCTTTTATGCGATGACTAGCAGCATAGCCCGGCGTTGCCCGGGTATGTAAGAGCCCCTAGTAGGCAACGACTAATCCCAATCTAGTCCTTTCCCTCTAGGGAATGAAGGCGCATGTGTAAGTTGCAATGTCTTCTCTTCACTCGAATACTTCTGTGTATATGATGTTCCCAGCTGTCCCTTTGGGCGATAAAATGGTCGAGTTGTGTCCCCTGGGCAGAAAATGTGTTGCATATAAAAAGCTTAGATTCTCGACCCCATGTGGAATTTATTGATTCAGAACTGGGGGAACTTTTCAAAATTTTCACTGCGTTAGTTTTGAATTATGACATTGGGCTATGTGTGTGTCAAGTTTCATCAGAATTGGTTGAAAGCTGTGGTCAGGGTGAGGGTACAACCTGACAGACACACAGACAGACAAACTGCCGTTTATATATAGAGAGATTGCCCCCCCCCCCCAGACACACAGACAGACAAACTGCCATTTATATATAGAGAGATATACGATGAGAATGATGATGATGATGAAGCTCTCTTATCAACTTTGCATTTTGTTTATCACAATTTTTCATCCAATCAACACATCCATTGTGCTGTTTTTGAAATCCAAAGACATTTCTTAAAGCATAGCCATTTTGTATTTGGCAGTTTTATTTTTCTGCCACTTATATAATAATACAACTCTGTCCTTGAATTTGTTGATAATTTTAAAAGGTGTTGTGAATAAATAAGTTTGGAAATTGTCAAAACCTATCCAAAGTTTTCTGTACTCCTAATCTGTTGATTTTCTTGGAAATGTTTATAACAATAAGTTATATAATGTCTGTCATAAGGTGTTTTAGGTACCTGTCACTATTGATTGACTAAATTTTGAAAACATTCTTGTTTGAATTCTGTTCTGAGCCAAATTATTTTTGTTTATGAAATTTAAGAGTTCGTTTTATCTTCTATCTTTAATTTGTTTCACTCAATACATTGTGGTCATGCTGGAGCACCACTTTGAATGAATTGACCCTAGTGTTGTAATTTTTTTTTAAAGCCTGATAAATTATTCTACTAGTCTCTTTTGCTGATCTGCTAAGTTACAGGGGATGTAAACACGTCAACACCTGTTGTCAAGTGGTAGTTGGGGACAAACACAGACACAAGTACTCACGCACACGCACTCACAAACACACACACACACTCATGCACATGCACACGTGTGCACACACACGTGCACATGCTCACACACACACACGCACGCAATCATGCATGCATGCACACACGCACACACACGCACACATACACACACACGCACACATACACACACACACACACAATGGCCATCTTTCAGTTTTATATTTCTTTATTGCCCACAAGGGGCTAAACATAGAGGAGACAAACAAGAACAGACAAAGGGATTAAGTCGATTAGATCGACCCCAGTGCGTAACTGGTACTTTATTTATTGACCCCCCCCC
>NC_043004.1:7138917-7186417 GCF_006345805.1 Octopus sinensis
CATTAAAATTTCTATGAAACTATAGATTTGATGGGTTGCAAATCATGACCTTTTGACATTATTTCAAGAACCTGAAGCCAACATGTTTGTACTTCAGTTATATAACTACAGTATTTTAAAGCTATTTTAATGAACATGTCTATGGAGATGATGACAAATGAGCAAGACTTTTGGTGATTTGTTGAGCTTGAGAAGGCACATCAAGCTAAGTGCTGGTGATTAAAAGTTACCTGTGCCACTGACACATGAAAAGGCATCCATGCTGGCAACATGTAAGAGACTGTTGGTATACTCTGTGGAGTGGTTGGCATTAGGAAGGGTATCCAAGCCATAGAAACCAGGCCAAAATAGACCGGAGCATGGTTCACCTTTTCGGTTCCCCAGTTCTAGTCAAACCGTCCAACTCATGCTAGCATGGAAAATGGACGCTAAATGATGATAATTTGGTGAAATATTTATTAGATCATGAACTTGGGATTAAAATTTTCCCCTAAATGATGTAAAATTTAATTAAAAATGAACCACCCTCATCTCAATAACAGGAACTCCTTAATTAGGGGAAAATACACCAAAGTGCTTAGAAGTACATATGGAAAGAACAATTCTCGTTCTTTTGCTAGTTTATAAACTATAACTTAGCAAATGTTCTACAGGTGAGTAAGCTTTTTTGGTCACAACATTCTTTGTCATCAGAGCAATTTTCAGTTTTGGATTCCGAGAAAATTCATTGATATAAAGGGTGTGTTAAGACACAATGATAGGAAAAGATTGAACTATGACTAATAAATGCATCATACACAAAAATAACACTAATAATTCTGTAACGGAACTGGAACCGACATAATGCGTCACCTATAATACAGTGAATAATAGCATAAAATGAACTTAATATATTTTCGTAATATATAAATAAATAGTAAAATAATTTTTTTTTATTTAAAATTTTTCCAAAATAAAAATAGGTGAAATAATTTAACGAAACTGATTAAAAGAAATAATTTTTTAGTGTTGCGGAAAGAGCCGAAGATGACGTCAATGTCGAAGTGAAGGAAGTGGTGGTGGTGCTAGTTGTTAGTCTATCAACAGCCACAGAGCTGTGACGTCATGGTGAATATGGCGCTAGTTGTTGTTACATGTGATCCTAAGAGATCCGAATTTAATTCTGGGGTCTATTGTACATGGTGGCTGATTTCGAAAGGTGAGTGGAAATCTAGTTTTTGTAAATATTTATACTTTCTTTTCTGTGTACACTAAAGCACACACTTCTCGGCATAATTATATTCTACGAACCTACTCATGGCTACTGTTCTATGTATGTATGTATGTATGTATATATATATATATATAGTGTTTGTGGAGAGATATGTGCACATGTTTGTGTGTGTGTATATATATATATATATATATATATATAAATATATGTGTGTGTATATGTATCTGTATATATGTAGTTTAACGTTTACAAAATGTATATACTGCTGGTTGCAAGTTAGTAAAACGTAAATCTCTCTCTCCCACACACACACACACACACACACACACACATATATATATATATATATATATATATATATATACACACACACATACATATATATATATATACACACACACACATACATATATATATATATATATATATAAATATATATATGGCTGCATCGCAATGTTTTTCTGTGTATCTTCCTCTATGTTTATTGTAAATAGCAAGAGTTATTGCGTATCTTCTCTGCATTGCTCTTCTCCGTGTCAAACTCTAGTATCACACTTGCCTATGTTGTTGCTGTCCTGGTTTGTTTTGCTCAACCATCGACAAGGTTAACTCGAGAAACTGTTTACTTTGTAAATGAAAAATCACTTGGATACTCATTAATATCCCCGGGTCCTTTAAAATTTTGTCTTTCTGTCACACACGATGAATATAACATTGGTTGATTTTCGGTTCTCCCGAAAATATATATATATATAAAAAAAAAAAGTATTTGTTCTGAAATTAGTGATCAGTAACTAACAGAACCTCAAGGTAAATGCATAATTTAATTTGCTATTTTTGTATCGCCCTCGATCCCATAGTTTGTTACTTAACACACACACACAAAAAAACAAGGCATGTATACATACACATGTTTGAAACATTAATTACAGCGTTAAATACACACTGTATATGTATGTATATATATATATATATATATATATGTATGTGTGTGGATGTATTTATATAAATGATAAATCGTGTTAAAGTGTCGTATTGTATATCAATGCTTGTACTTCGCAACATACAAACTAAACACAATTCCCACATTTATTTATATATTTATGCTTAAAAGCGATTACAATTATTGAAATAAGTTATCAATTTAGCTGTGACTTTTCGGATTCTTTAATGTTTGTATTATTATTATTATTATTATATCTTATAAAAACGTGGTAAAAGAGTAAATTTTATTTTGTAAATTTTCATCTATATAAAACTTTTTATCTCAGAGGGGCACTGATCTAATTTTCGAGTTTATATCTTAATGAAGCATTCTTGTACAGCTATACTACAATGGTACATAAGTTTTTTGTTAACTTTAATTTTTATACACATTTATAGAATGTTCTATTCATTCGGACATTTATATTCCATTAGTAGGTATTTAACGCGCGTAATTAATTTTCAAAATACAAGTTATAAATTATATAGGTTTGGGTGTAAAAATTATTTGCGTAAGATAAAAAATTAAACTGAAACTAATAATTTAAGTGATATCTCAAAATAGGAAAGTTAAACATGACTTAGCAAATTAATTCCTTTACCTTGTTACAGTATAAGAATTCACACACACACTCAAAAACATACACACACACACACACACGGCAGTGACTAGTGATTTAAACAAACTTTTGATTTTGAACTTTTCAACTTCGACCTCTTTTCCGTATTCGCCTCGATCATTTTAAAATCTTGGTTCTCCGTAACTTTTTAATTCTTTCTCGAAAGTTTTTGACGGGCCGGTCTTCATCAATCCAATTTGTTACAATAAGGGTATAACTCCGTTGGAACTACATCGCTGTCACTTAGCAACTCGTTGATTCAATCTAAGAACTTTTCTTTGTTACATGGGCTTTTATTTTATGAACAATTGAAGGAATCTATATCAGCGCTTAGCTTGCTAGAAACCGCAGCCATATCGTCTTCAATTTACAGCCTCCCGCCTTGAAGACGGGAAGGACATAATAGATATGAATGTATCCCTAGACATCATTAAAAAGTGGCCTTATCTGGGGCGCCTTCGAGCAAGGTTGATGGATTGGGGGTTAAAACCAGCGACAAATTCTTTACTAAATAACATAACGTCTTCAGTGCAGAGGGTTATTAAAGGAGGGTAACTAACAACTGAAAGGAAGTTCGAATCAATGTTCTAGAATCTTACTGATTTGTATTAACTGATGGCCATGTGATAGATAACATTTTAAACATCAATTTTAATGTAGTCTTTACATCAAAATAGGTTCACAATATGATTTGTTTAGTTTTAAGGAGACTTTTTGATCGACAGTATTCCAGCTATGACCAAGTCATTAATAGGTTTGTAGGATTATGGTACGCTGTTTTTTTTTTTGTAAGACGAATGCGATACTAGGGAGATTTGGCTACTACTTTTAGCTGATCGAGCGATCGCGTAGATAGAAGCTTCTACAAGTTGATTTCTTTCTCGATACTGTTAATATGGGACAGTATCGTGGTTAGCGAAACCTCATCTTGCCATCATTTGGAGCAGATCTTGACCATTCCTTATTTTATTGATAGTGTATTTAGAACTACCCTTTGTGTTTTTAACACATTAGGGTTTGATCTGAAGGACATTTAGCTTATATTTCCAGCATGTCCAGCGACCGCGTAGAGGCCCCCTCGTTTATGTAAGATAAATTTACAAAGTATACTCAAAAATAGAGCAACAAAATGACTTATTCTGAAAGACCGCCCTGACTCACATGTGAAGAAGGATCCTACGCTATCCAACGAGGGAAGATTTATCTCTCAAGTATTTAATTCCACAGAAACTTAAAACTAATTCTGAGTACATATTAGTTCATTAAGAGGTTAACTGGAAATGTCTTCCTTAATAAATAATTGTTTTTTAAACAAGCATAATAATGATTTATATAAACACGAGACCACACACATATATATATTTGGGTGCCGGTGTAGTATGTGATCTACATTCAAAATTTTGTTAAATCATAAAAGATTTTGGGGTTTATATACCAAACCAACCGGAAGTCGAGTAAATAAATAGATAAATTTTAAATGTAGATAAAAAAAAGTTGGTGTAGATCACAAACTATACCATTTGAACTAATGTAGATCACAAGCTATACCAGAAACATATAGATCACATACTACACCGGCACCTGTATTTGTTTATATAGGCGTCGGAAATTAGTGTAGTGTAGTGTGTCTCAAGACAAATGTAGCGAATTGACTAGACACGAAAATAAAAACCGATTCATTGAAAGCTTTATTTTTAATAGACACACACAAAGCCTATATTGTATGAAACGATGGTATTGTTATTTGAATCAACCACAACATATTTCCGACTGCATGTCGGAGTGTGCAGTACAATCCTTACTTTGTCAATTCTCTGACGTCCCTCATTTGTTTTAACACAAATTTCAAACAGTCTCAATGTTCCTGCATGCACTTATGCTACCCATCAGTTTTTTTTTTATATTTTTAACGATTAAAGCGGAAAGCCTGAGCAGGGTTCACGGCACCATAATATTAATAACTTTTAGCAAGGTCTCTATTTGAAACGTCGAAATTTATATCTCGTGGCCCATGGTCGTATCTTGTTTTACCAATATTATAAAGAACTAAGGCAGCGAACTGCCACAGGCGTTAGCACACCGGGCGAAATGCTTAGCGCTATTTCGTCTGTCTTTACGTTCTGAGTTCAAATTCCGCCGAGGTCGACTTCACCATTCATCCTTTCGGGCTCGGTAAATTAAGTACCAGTTGCATACTGGGGTCGATCTAATCGACTGGCCCCCATCCCCCAAAAATTTCAGGCCTTGTGCCTAGAATAGAAAAGAATATTATAAAGAACTGGTTATCTGGCAGAATCGTTAGCACGCCGGGCAAAATGCCTAGCGGTATTTCGTCTGTCTTTACGTTCCGAGTTCAAATTACGCCGAGGTCGATTTTGCCTTTCATCCCATTCGTGGTCGATAAAACAAAATAGTTGAACACGGAGACCAATGTAATCGACTTTCCCCACTCCTCCGGAATTACTGGCCATGTGCCAAAAATTGAAACCAATATTATAAAGACCATTGTTTTCGTCACTTTCACTACCACTAACAAGAATAGCAATTACAATTATATATTGTATTCGTATCTGCTTTGATTTGTGAGATATGTTTAATATATGCCTTTCTCTGAGTAATTCTTTGTTTGTTTGTTTTTTTATTCTTCATTTTACAAATAATCGTTCTGCTAACTTACCAAATTTTTATATATTTCTTCGTTCTTAACCAAACAACCAACCACCCTACCAACCAAGCAGTCGATCGCCAGTAAACAATGTCAGAAATCAATAACAACATCACACAACCGCCTGTTGGTCTCATCAATGAGAAGAACGACAATAGCAGCCTTGGCGGCGGCGGCGTGTCGGCAGCGACAGCTAGCACTATCATTGGTAACTCTACAACTGCAACTGAAACAGTTGCAACCACTACAACAATTACCACTACCACTACTATTACTTCTACCACGAACAACAACAACAACACCAACAACAACACTAACTCTAACACCAACAGCAACACTAGTAATAGCAACAACCACAGTACCATAGAAAATATACAGAATGATTTCAGCAGCAACTCCGATCTTGGATTACACAATGCTTTCGAACTGTTGGAGCTCGACTCTAAAACCTGGTAAATATCTTAACATTGTTCTCCTGTTTTCCTTCCTTTCCTTTTTTCTTTTTAAAAAAAATTCTTTTATTTATTTATTTTATTGATAATTTCAATTGTAATTGTTAGTAATCCTAAAACTGGCATTGTTCTGATCAATAATCGCAACACTGTAAACTACCGATGACTAATAAATACACTCCTTTTTTTTTTTACCACCAGTCATGCTATAATACATGCAGTTGACTCCTACACCCAACGTTTGATCTAGCGTAACTGAACATTTCAATCAGTTAGATTCCCATTACAAAAACTGATTTGCTCTTTTAATTGTTTCAGTCATTTGACTGCGGCCATGCTGAAGCACTGCCTGTAGTCGAGCAAATCGACCCCGGGACTTATTCTTTGTAAGCCCAGTACTTATTCTATCGGTCTCTTTTGCCGAACTGCTAAGTGACGGGGACATAAACACACCAGCATCGGTTGTCAAGCAATGCTAGGGAGACAAACATATACACACACATACACATATACGACAGGCTTCTTTCAGTTTCCGTCTACCAAATCCACTCACAAGGCTTTGGTCGGCCAGAGGCTATAGCAGAAGACACTTGCCCAAGATGCCACGCAGTGGGACTGAACCCGGAACCATGTGGTTGGTTAGCAAGCTACTTACCACACAGCCACTCCTGCGCCTATTTATAAAAGACAAATACCCTTGAGAATATTGATATAAGCCTTACGATTCCTTGATTAGATATTAGAGGCAATTAGTTTTTAAGTCTTTATATTTTTTTACTTGTACCGGTGACTGGACTCCGACCATGCTGGGGCATCACATTGAAGAATTTTTAGTCGAATGAATTACTTCCAGTACTTATTTTTTGTTACTACTTGGTACTGTTCTGTGTCTGTCCCTTTTTACCGGACAGTTAAGTTACGGAGACATAAATAAGTCAACAGTGGTTGGGGACAAACATAGACACACACACACCACGACTTCTTTCTATCAAATCCACTCATAAAGCTTTCTTCAACGCTGGCCTGTGGTTGTTGCCATTGGGTGGAACTGAACCCGCAACCATGTGGTTGGGAAGCAAACTTCTTACCAACATAGCCATGCCTGCGCCTAGTATTTAGGTTCGAAAACTGATTTTTCAAATTTAGATCTAATTAACGGTTAAAAAATTATTTTTTGTTTTTTCTATAGAGGACTGGTAAGAATAGATTTTTTTAGATCGATAATCTAAACCTTGTTGAATGCGAAGAATTTTGAAATTGTTTAATCTAAGGGAGATAAATGTTACGTTTTAAATTCAGTCGTGAAACAATGGGATCCGTGGAAACGGATGATGATGCGTCGTACACAAAAATGGAATAAATTTTTGCCGCGAGGAAGAAGACAACCCTAATGTTTCAGATAGGGCCATTTACCGGGTAGTTCTATCCATAACGTTAGACTTCTTACGATAAAGTCCCAGATAAGTATCCTCAAGTTCACTTAAGAAACCGAAAGAATATGGAAGGGACATAACTGTTTGCAATGAATCAGCAGCTGTCATTAAGGCATTGTTTACTACGGGAATAGTTCAATAGTTGTTCAACACACGGAATAATATAATCTTAGTTTTATACCCTTAAAATAATGAAATAAAAATGCATAATGGTTACAGCTAGAATGACTTTGATCATCGGTCTGTCTGGTCTCAGTGTCGACCACAGGCAGTGAGTTTCAAAATTCTTTCCTCTTTAATCGTAAACAAAAACAGAATTGTAAAGTAATGCAACGATATAACGAACACTAGAATAACAAAAGTTAAAATCTCAAAATGCAACAAGAACGAGGCTCTGTTTAATTTGCCTTAAATTTTGACTGTTTTTCTTACTACTTCTCATGTAACATTGCAAAATCAACGAGCATCTCCACATCTTCTAAGACATATATGTAAGTACATACGATTGATTAAGGTGTCAAAGAGTCAAGGTATGGACTGCTGTTGTAACATATAGATACTATATTTGATAACTATAAGACAACTTTTTGTGAACTGAGGTTGTTTTTGTATACCTATACACACACACATATATACATCAATATTTAACGTGCGTTTTCCATGCTGGCATGGGTTGGACGGTTTGACAGGATCTGGCTAGGTTAGGGACCACACTGGGTTCCATAGTCTGGTTTGGTTTCTACGACTGGATGCCCTTCCTAATGCCAACCACTTTACAGTGTACAGGGTACTTTTTACGTGACACTAGCACCCAAGCCATTGCTTTTAACATGACACCTCAGTTTTAGGATCTCGATTCTGTTGTAGTAGGCTGGTCTTCTTGAGTACAATAACGTGCCAATATCTCAGTCATCTGTCATCTCATTAGTAAGGTCCAGTGTTTTGAGATCGCCCTTCAATACCTTGTTCCATGTCTTCCTGGGTCTTCCGCTTCGGCAACTTCCCTATAATTTAAGTGTGTATATATAAATGTATATTTATGCACACATACATGTGTATACATCATTGTTGTTTAACATACGTTTTCCATGTTAGTATGGGTTTGACAGGAGCTGAGCAACTAAAGAGCTGAAGGCCCTCAGCTAACCTGGTTTCACTGGAGGCATTTCTATGACATGCTGATTAAGTGGGGACCCTATTAGGAGCTACTGGGAATAATAGTAGCTAAGAGGTGGTTCTGCATTCTTCAAAACCCTTTAACTCTTTAACTAGGGTCTCCCAGTACCTGATGCAGTTCAAAATCATACCTAGGATACATTATACTATATTTATTTATTTATTGCCCACGGGGGGGGGGTAAAGATAGAGGGACAGACAAAGGGATTAAGTTGATAACATCGACCCCAGTGCTTAACTGGTACTTATTTAATCGACCTCAAAAGTATGAAAGGCAAAGTTGACCTCAGCGGAATAACTTTTTATTTTAATATAATATATTGTTTAACATCTAAGTGTGTTAAGAGTTGTTTCTTGTTAGAAACACGATGCTGACAAGGTTCTCTGGTTCCATCTCTTTTTCTCCAATCATTTCAGTTTTAAATGTTGACTGGGGCAATGCGTTGTTGATTGGCCCTTGATCAAGCAGGCTTATGACTAAAGGCATGCCAATTGTGATCATTCCATCGTCTTTTAGGTATTGTGTATCTATGACGACATCATCCAGCATCTTTTTCAAGACAGTGGAGTATGATTTGAGAGATAATTGTCTACATTTTCTATGAGGGTGATTCCCTTGTGTACTGTTTATTAGAAGTACCCCTATAACCCTGCCTTGTGTACTGTTTATTAGAAGTACCCCTATAGCTCTGCCTTGTATACTGTTCATTAGAAGTACTCCTATAGCTCTGCCTTGTATACTGTTTATAAGAAGTACTCCTATAGCTCTGTCTTGTATACTGTTTATTAGAAGTACCCCTATAGCTCTGCCTTGTATACTGTTTATTAGAAGTACTCCTATAGCTCTGCTTTGTATACTGTTTATTAGAAGTACCCCTATAGCCCTGACTGACCAATGTTTGTAAGTGAATTTGGTAGATGGAAACTGTGGAAGTCCGTTGTGTGTGTGTGTGTTTGTACCTGTGTTTGTTCCACCCCTCTGCTTCAAGACTGGTGTTAGTTTATTTATGTCTCTTTAACTTACTGTGGTAAAAATGACTGATAGAATAAGCACCAGGCTTTAAGAATAAGTGTTGGGGTTGATCTGTTTGACTAAAACTCTTTAAGGCAGTACTCTAGCATGGCCACAAGCCAATGATTGAAATAAGTAAAAGATACCCGACATAAAAGAAAAAACAAAAAAAAATTAAGGTTTTAATTCCTGACCACATGATCAATAGTCCATTTAATTCTACTGTATTCTACAATTCCTTCCAAGGCAGTGAGCAGACAGAAACATTAGCGCGATGGGCAAAATGCTTAGCGGTATTTTGTCTGTCTTTACATTCTGAGTTCAAATTCCGCCTAGGTTGACTTTGCCTTTCATCCTTTCGGAGTCGATAAATTAAGTACCAATTGTGTACTGGGGTTGATCTAATCGACTGGCCCCCTCCCCAAAAATTTCAGGCCTTGTGTCTTGAGTAGAAAAGAATTATTAATATTCCTTGTTGTGTAAGATGGCAATATAGCAGAATTGTTAGCTCATCAGGCAGAATGCTTAGTTCAAATTCCACTGAGCTACCATGTTCTTTTTTGATTGTCTCTTTGCGTTAGTGAGACTTTGCGTTACTTGTTTGTTTTCTCAGGCAGCATTAATGTTAAGTGATATGTACAAGTGCCCATTTGGTGACACATAAAAGTGCCTCTGTGGAATCACGTGAACGTGCCCATGCAATTCCACATAAAAGTGCCTGTGCAGTGCCATGTAAAAGTGCCCATGCGGTGCCACGTAAATGCCCTGGTACGGTGCCACGTAAAAGCCCCCGTGTGGTGCCACATAAAACCCCTCGTGTGGTGCCACATAAAAGCCCCTGTGCGGTGCCACGTAAAAGCCCCCATGCAGTGCCACGTAAATGCCCTGGTACGGTGCCACGTAAAAGCCCCCGTGTGGTGCCACATAAACGCCCCCGTGTGGTGCCACATAAAAGCCCTGGTACGGTTCCACGATAAAGCCCCCATGCGGTGCTACGTAAAAGCCTCTGTGCCGTGCCACGTAAAAGCCCCTGTGCCGTGTTACGTAAAAGTGCCTGTGCAGTGCTACGTAAAGGTGCCCCTACAGTGCCACATAAAAGCACCGAGCACATTCTGTAAAATGGTTGGTGTTAAGAAGGGCATCCAGCCATAGAAACCATACCAAATCAGACTGGAGCCTCGTGCAGCCCCCTGGCTTGCCAGCATGACCAACAGATGTTAAATTATGGATTTATCTGGTGATTAAGTTCTAGAAATAAGGGAGCTGGAAAGAACAACTAGTGACTGTGTTTTGGACTACAATAGCCTTATAATAATGTATTAGCTGATGTTAAAGTGGTTACCAAGTATTTACAACAGAATCTCTGGCCATGCTGAATTGTGTCTCTCAGCTCATTTTTGCTTAAATTATGCAAATTATCTTGACCACAAATGTGTTCTACTCATTTTGTATGAGTCTAAGACCCTTGGCTGCTGGAGATGAGGTTGGACAATTGCCATGTTTACAATGCTCATTTAGCTAGAAACATGTCTCCTTGGCTCTCATCTCCAGACAATAAACCTATCCCTTTCCTTAATGACATGTCAGTTTTGGTGGAAACTTGATTCTGGAGATTATCTCCCCTTCTCATAGAGCTGTTCTTAATTATCATTTGTTAATTATGACATGTCTCCAGAGGCAGAAGCAATTTTGATAAACTAATATTTATGTTGTATGGTATTTGATATTCCTGTATTTGTACATCTTGGCATTAGGAAGGGCATCCAGCTGTAGAAAACTAGCCAGCATGGAAGGCAGATATTAAATGATGATGACTGATCTAATATTGATTTCTTTCTTATACACAAAGCTTCAGATTTTGGGGAAGGGAACAGTTGCTTATATCAGTGCCAGTATTTGGTCGGTGCTGTATTTAATTGATTCTAGAAGGATGAAAGAGAAATTTGACTGCAGTGGGAATTTAGCTCAAAGCGTTAAAGGGTTGTAAATAAATATAGCAAGGCATTTTGTCAGACATTTTATTGATTCTCCCAAAACAACTTGTTCAGATGGTGTTTTTTTTTTTAAATATTACATTAGCATTTCATAAATAATACAATAGTGTTTATTGGTGTTGTAATAGACAATGTAGTGTTATTAGTAATGTTGTATAGCTTAGCTTGTACCACATTCCTGGCATTAGCATTTGCTAATTCTCTTTTTTTTCAGGTTTTCATTTGACAGTAATTAGCTCTTGTAGAATATAGAAAAACAATTTACCATATTTGATAGCATAAATGATGCACATGCATATTAGATGCATTCCATTTTCAACTATGTGTCATCATCATTATCATCATTGTTTAACATCTTCCTTCCATGCTGGCATGGGTTGGACGGTTTGACAGGAGCCAACTAGTCATCATACTTCTGTGTCTGTTTTGGCATGGTTTTTATGGCTGGATGTCTTTCCTAACACCAACCACCCCACAGAGTGGGCTGAGTACTTTTTATGTGATTGAAGAAAAAAGTTTTTAGTGCATTAAAGCTTGTAATATCCAAAGCAGTTTCATGTATAAGATCTGGGGTAATTTTTTTTTTGAGGCATTTTATATTTGCTTCAGTCATTTGACTGCAGCCATGCTGGAGCACTGCCTTTAGTCGAGCAAATCGACCCCAGCACTTATTTTTTGTAAGACTAGTACTTATTCTATCGGTCTCTTTTGCCGTACCGCTAGGTTACGGGTATTTAAACACACCAGTATTGGGTGTCAAGCGATGTTGGTGGGACAAACACAGACACACAAATATATATATATACATATATATGACAGGCTTCTTTCAGTTTCCGTCTACCAAATCCACTCACAAGGCTTTGGTCAGCCTGAGGCTATAGTAGAAGACACTTGCTCAAGGTACCATGCAGTGAGACTGAACCCAGAACCATGTGGTTGGTAAGCAAGCTACTTACCACACAGTCACTCCTGTCTTCAAATATAGTATAATGTTTTGTTGGGATTACCTGTGGATGTTAGAGGTTGGCACGGGCAAAGCGTATGTGCAGTAAGTTTCAAAAAGCCTGGGCAGATGGTTAGTAGTTGAACACTTAAACTGCAAGTGTTAAACTTCTATTCACGTTAGGGTTGAGATTGTTTGTGTCGGGATGTGAAGAAATTGCAAGTAGGGGTTGGCAGTTGCCATTCCTCAACCTATTTATAAGATGAGCTGGCAGAAACGGAAGCATGACGGGTGAAATGCTTAGCGGTATTTCATCTGTCTTTACGTTCTAAGTTCATTTTTCTCTGAGGTCGAATTTGCCTTTCATCCTTTTGGTGTCAATGAATTAAGTACCAGTTGCATACTGGGGTCGATCTAATTGACTAGCCCCCTCCTCAAAATTTGCAGGCCTTGTACCTAGAGTAAAAAAATTTTAAGATTACTTTATTTTAAAAAAAAGGTCAGATATAAGTCATAGGTGCAGAAGTGGCTGTGTGGTAAGTAGCTTGCTTACCAGCCACAAGGCTCTGGGTTCAGTCTCACTGGGTGGCACCTTAGGCAAGTGTCTTCTACTATAGCCTTGGGCTGACCAAAGCTTTGTGAGTGAATTTGGTAGATGGAAACTGAAAGAAGCCTGTCGTATATATATATGTGTGTGTGTCTGCGTTTGTCGCCCCACCGTCGCTTGACAACCAGTGTTGGTGTGTTTTCCTAGAATAAGTACTAGGCTTACAAAGAATAAGTCCTAGGGTTGATTTGTTTGACTAAAGGCAGTGCTCCAGCATGGCTGCAGTCAAATGATTGAAACAAGTAAAAGAATAGGTGAATTAAACATTGGTGATGCTTTGTCCCCTGCTGAAGCAGCAAAAAATTCTCTGAGGTATCGCAAGCTCCATCACAGTATCAGAAACCCTTCCATATCATCATTTGGTATCTTAGAGTCACAAGCATTTTGCCTCTTAGCTTTTATGCTTTGCTTGAATTAGTCTTTGCTTGCATAAAGGTTCCGGTTTCAGTTGTCATGCCTGTTACTTTTGTGCTTTTCTTCAGCGGAAGTGTCTGGTAACAGAAAGTATTCTTATATTTTAATACTAGTCATTTTATTCAGATGAACTTTGCAAGTGTTTCAATATCTTGTTGAAGTAGTGAGTGATAAAGACCATCACTCCTTACAGTATCAAGATGGTTGCAAGCTTTTGGTAGCAGTGAGGAAAACAAGAGCACAACTTTTTCTGCTAAGGAAGTTGACATTTCTCAACAAATTCACTATTTTCCCACAAATTACATTTGCCATATTTGAATCTAATTTCAACTGTTTGATCCCTCTGTTACTTAATGAAGATGTCCTGTGATGTTAACATTAGTTGCATTTAATCCCAGTGGATCCACCACCCAACCTACATTTCAGTGGGGTGGCTAGAGTGTGTGCCGCCCAGAGCAGTCCTTGAGTTTACTGCCCTCCACCCCATGCCCTCTATGCATAGAAGCTTATACACTGAACTCCAAAGTGATGCCCCTATAAATGTATCACCTGGGGTGGACACCTCTCCCAAACTACTCTAGCTATGCTACTATCTGGAATACTGATTTACCCTTTAGCATTTATTCTAAAATATTCTATCTGTTCTATGTTCAGCATCATCATCGTTTTTATCCCACTGCTTGACCCCTTAGGTTAGTGTCTTCTGCTACAGATACAGGTTAACCAAAGCTTTGTGAGTGGATTTGGTAGATGGAAACTGAAAGAAACCCATCACGTGTGTGTGTAGTTATGACTATCACCTTGTCTTGACATGATGTGAAGTTGTAAACGAGCGTCACCATGATAGTGTCATTTGTTTCCAACCTTTTATTAAAATGTTTTGTTGTGTTTGGGGAGAATCATTTTCTTTTTGTGCCTTATAATTTAACACACTCACCGGTAAAATTCCCACTTATTCCTTATTTTTATTTTCCTAAAATTTTCATTGCATCTTGCAACCTTTTCAATAGTCATGCTTCAACACATGAACTCACATAAAGAATCTTGCAATCCAAATCTAATATTAAAATGTTTGGTTTTGAAGAAATATTGGCTTTGTTGGAAACAGGTGAAGGTTGGCAACAGTAAGAGTATCTAGCTATAAAAAATCTGCCTCAACAAATTCCATATGAGCTGTGTGAGCATTAAAATGGGGGTGATGATGGATGATGATATACATTTACAGAATAAATAAGCATTTAATTAATGCATTGCTATCAGTCGAATTAGTGATTTTTAATTAGAAATAATTATGCAGTAATTTATAGTCAGATTCCCTTCTTGTTGTCAACCCTTGCCTGTTTTTCAAGTGATTTTTAAAATTCTATAGCTGGAAGTTGGGTATTAAAAGATGATGTTGACAATCATGTTAGGTTTCTTTGGGATAATGTAATGTTTTTAATAGTTTCATTATTGCCATACTGGAGTGAGTGCTAGTTTTTGTCTCAAGGTTGTAATAACATCATCATCGTTTAACATCTGCTTGCCATGCTGGCATAGGTTGGACGGCGAGCTGGCAGAAACGTTAGCATGCCGGGCAAAATGCTTAGCGGTATTTCGTCTGCCGTTACGTTGTGAGTTCAAATTCCGCCAAGGTCGACTTTGCCTTTCATCCTTTCGGGGTCGATAAATTAAGTACCAGTTACGCACTGGGGTCGATGTAATCGACTTAATACCTATGTCTGTCCTTGTTTGTCCTCTCTGTGTTTAGCCCCTTGTGGGTAATTAAGAAATAGGTTTGACTGAGGACTGGCAAGCTAGTAGGCTGCACCAGGCAAGGTTTCTACAGCTGGATGCCCTTCCTAATGCCAACCACTCTGTGAGTGTGGTGTGTGCTTTTTATGTGCCACAGACACGGGAGCCAGTCAGGGGGTACTGGCATTGACCACGTTTGGATTTTGCTTTTTTACATGTCACTGGCACGGGAGCCAGTCAGGGGTCACTGACATTGACCACGTTTGGATGGTGCTTTTTTACATGCCACTGACACAGGAATCAGTCAGGGCACTGGCATTGACCATGTTCAGATGGTGTTTCTTATGTACCACCAACATGGGAGCCAGTCAGGCGGGCCTGGCATTGACCACGTTTGGATGGTGCTTTTCCGTGCCATTGGCAGTATTTTCAAGTTGGATGTTTGAATTAGTTTAAAAAAATTTTTTTTTTTTACTTAGAACGTGAATCCATTATCATAGCATATAATGGGCTGGAGATGGGATGTTAGAGTATTGCGTGATGAAATTTAATGTTTTGAAATGTCCCATAGATGTATTATGTCAAGTGTCTTTGTTCACGTCTGGTTTGAAATAACTACACTGTACTTTTGTTTGGTTCATTCATTTGGCAACAACTGCAAACAAAACTGATTTAGCTCATGTAAAATAGTTCCCAGAAACTGTCTTTGTCTATTGTAATTGAAATTTTTTTTAAAGTTGCTATTAATATCATTAAGTGTATGTTTCACATCGTTGTCATCTTCATAGAAATCATGTTTCCAAACATGGACAGGGCATTCACACCTATTCTCTGCAAGATATAAATTCTGTGTTGTCTAAATGTTTTCCTTTCTGACCTAATACAGGTTTTTGCTTATCTTTACTGGAATTACTTTTTGATACCCAAGTTGGAAAATTCTACATAGTCACTTCATCTGCTTTTAATAGTAGCCACAAATCCCTCAAATACTTCTTATTCCATTTCCTTTTTTATCTTTTACTTGTTTCAGTCATTGAACTGTGGCCATGCTGGTGCACTGCCTAATCAACCCCAGTATTGGGCTGATACCTATTCTACTGGTCTCTTTTGCAGCACCACTTAGTTATGAGGATGTAAACAAACCCACAAATTGTCAAGCAATGCTGGGACACAAAAACACATACACACGTGCCCATGCACACATACACACACTATGGGCTTCTACATCTACCGATTCTTCTCACAAGTTATTGGCTGATCCAAAGCCATGGTAGATGACATTTTCTCAAGGTGCCATGCAGTGGGACTGAACCTGAAACCATGTGGTTACAAAGCAAGCTTCTTAGCCACACAGCCATGCCTACACCTAAAAAAGACATTAGATAATGTAGTCCTAGATATATTTTTGTCTTGAGTCTGTAGGCTTATGAGGTTGCAGTTTATTTTGTTTTCAAGGTTTTTAGGTTGAGAGTACAAAACCCGCCTCTGGATAGGATGCCAATCCATCACAGGGTTAAGCCCTGGCTATTACTCATTTTCAGCCGAGTGCAATATATCAAAGTGAAATGAAGTTCCTTGTTCAAGGCCACACAACATACTACTTGATCATGGAATCAAATCCACAGTCTAATGATCGTCAAATCCTAACCACTAAGCCACCTGCCTTCTTATCCTAGATCTGTGCACTATACTGACAAAAATTGACTGATGGACACAACTAAAATGCCATTGGCTACAGGTCAGTTCAATAAGAGCTGACTTCATCAGCCCAACATATTTCATATCGACATGCCCTAAACAGCTGGTTTTAACTCTTCAACATTTAAACTGGTAGAATATCTGACTCAAATATTCTATCTGTTTTATGTTAAACTGGCCAGATCTAGCCTCTCACAATGTCATTCTAGAATTAAGCAATCATATCAGAATCTCAAAGCTACAAGATGCATGATTAATCCAAAATGCTGTGATTAAATATCTGACTGTAGAAACCTTGCCTGATCAGATTGGAGCCTGGTGCTGTCCATTGGCTTGCCAAATCTCAGTCAAACCATCCAACCCATGCCAGCATGGAAAGCAGCCGTTAAATGATAATGATGATGATGATTTGATAGAGTACTCTGAATGCTAAAAGGTTAAACAGTGAAATTTAAGGAATATTTGGTTGCTTTTTGTAGCTAGTCAAGTGACTATAGAGACTAATTTGTTAGCATGTCTAGATTTGTTTGTGTTGGTATTTTACTCTTTTACTTGTTTCAGTCATGTGTCTGTGGCCATGCTGGAGCACCACATTTAGTCAAGCAAATCGGCCCCAGGACTTATTCTTTGTAAGCTTAGTACTTATTCTATCAGTCTCTTTTGCTGAACTGCCTAGTTACAGGCACACCAGCATCGGTTGTCAAGCGATGTTGGGGGGACAAACACAGACACACAAACACATATATATACACATATACGATGGGCTTCTTTCAGTTTCTGTCTACCAAATCCACTCAAGGCTTTGGTTGGCCCGAGGCTATTGTAGAAGACACTTGCCCAAGGTGCCACGCAGTGGGACTGAACCCGGAACCATGTGGTTCGTTAGCAAGCTACTTACCACACAGCCACTCTTATGTCTATTAATGATTTTAAATTTTGGCACAAGGCCAACAATTTTAAGGGGAGGGTTAAGGTGACTTATATCTATCCCCACAAGGATGAAAGGCAAAATCGGCCTCGGGGAAATTTGAACTCAGAACGTAAAGCCGGAAGAAATAGTGCTAAGCATTGTCAGGCGTGTTAATGATTTGCGATTTTTAAATATTATCGGTTCATAGATTTTCATGAATGTACAGTAAGATTTGGAGCCAGTAACACTTTCTTCGTATCACTTTATGCATATCTTTTGCACTTCAAATATTTTGGTGATAGTTGATGTATTTTTAAAAAACAATATTAATGGAGTTACTGTGTGCAGCTATGTATGTAAGGTGTATGTGTATCAATATGTGTGTATTGATATATATATTTGTGTATGCATGTAGACATGTTTATATGTGGCAGTGTGGTAGATTTTTTAATCTTTAACCAGAATTTTTGGGTTCAGTTCCACTGTATAGCAGCTTGGGTAAGTGTCTTCTTTTATAAGCCCTGTGCCAGCAAAATCCTTTTGAGTGGATTTCATAGATGGAAATTAACAGCAACCCATTGTGTGAGTTTATTTATATACACGCACACAGAGGGTGCATAAACTATCGTCTCAATTACACAAAAATGAAAATAACACTGACATCTTATTTTAACAGATATATTTACCAAAATTACATAAAAATATCTTGAAATACTAAAGAGTAAATTTATTCAATAAAATCGCCATTGGCTTTAACCATGGCCTCCAGACAACTTTGGAATCTCCTGCAACTCTTCTGGATGTTCTCTTCGCTTAAGTTGGTGAATGCTGCCATAATCCTTGCCATCAGTTTTGGTGTTACGAGGAATTTGTTGGTCTCTTGCTCAACTGTGCCCTACACATAATAATCAAGGGGGTTGCAGTCTGGGGTGTTAAATGACCAGATGTTATGGGTGATGTCACAGAAATTGTTTGACAGACATGACTGGCTTCTCCTACTTGTGTGGCATTGTGCAGTCCAGATGTAGGATCTTCCAGCAGCCACCCTGTTAACCCAGGGCAGCACTACCGCCTCCAAGTACTTGATGTAGGCCTCTGTGTTGAGTCTGAGGTTCTGTGTGAATATGAATGGTGGCATTTTATCACCATCATTAGTGATCACTCCGAACACAATAATGTTGACTGGATGTTTTATTTTTGTCACTCTTGGTACATGTCCTCAGATTGCACTGTCCTCAGATTGACACCTAAACACTCTGAAATATTTGTATTGGAACCTTCGGTGTGAATGCCAAGCAGTACAGCATGTTGTTTCCAAATTTCTAGCAGAGTGAATTGCGTCATGGTGTTGTTTTTCCTACAGATGGTGCCCAACTGACCCTACTATACTATGTAGTTGAGAAAACCAAAAGCAAACAATGCACATGTACGAAATTAAAGATATAAAATGGTGACAATTTACCCATTGCACCCTGTATATATTTGTGTGTGTGTGTGTAACATCTCTGAATGACTAATATATTTTCCATACTTGGGGGTTTTTATGAGAAAGAATTTTGTGAAGCATCAGACTTCAGCAGAATAAATATGGGTAGTTCAATCTTAGTTAAAGGTCTATAGCATTTGTCCATGTTATGTATAATTAACAACAGGTCAAAGATTTGTTTTCTCTCATTTTTAATCCATATAATCTCTGTTAATGCAAAGAATTCGCTCCACACTGAAGTGAATGCTAACGATGAAATAAATATTTGGTAACAACCCTCTGGTTCTTTTCGTTCAACATTGAAGTCCTCCCCACTCCTGTAGCTTTTGCTACATAACATGCAAACACAAACAACTTTTTGGCAGGATTTCAACTCTGAGCTATATATAAATCTGCTAAGCTTATTTTATCCTGTTAAAAAGTCTGCATCCATCCCCCATATTTTTTACTAATCTAACTTCCAGTTTGCTAGATTGGTGGATGTAGTTTTCTTAGTATCAACATTACACAAACATATCAATTTCTCTTTACATTAGTCTCTATGGTGTCAATTAGTATTTGTGCATGCGTGTGTGTGTGTATACCTCTTTACTCTTTTCTCTCTTTTACTTGTCATTTTACAGTCATTTGACTGTGGCCATGCTGGAGCACCACCTTTAGTCGAGCAAATTGACCCCAGGACTTATTCTTTGTAAGCCTAGTACTTATTCTATCAGTCTCTTTTGCTGAACTGCTAAGTTACAGGGACGTAAACACACCAGCATTGGTTGTCAAGCGATGTTGGGGGGACAAACAGACACACAAACACACATATATACATATACATGATAAAAGAATTTTGTGAAGCATCAGACTTCAGCAGAATAAATATGGGTAGTTCAATCTTAGTTAAAGGTCTATAGCATTTGTCCATGTTATGTATAATTAACAACAGGTCAAAGATTTGTTTTCTCTCATTTTTAATCCATATAATCTCTGTTAATGCAAAGAATTCGCTCCACACTGAAGTGAATGCTAACGATGAAATAAATATTTGGTAACAACCCTCTGGTTCTTTTCGTTCAACATTGAAGTCCTCCCCACTCCTGTAGCTTTTGCTACATAACATGCAAACACAAACAACTTTTTGGCAGGATTTCAACTCTGAGCTATATATAAATCTGCTAAGCTTATTTTATCCTGTTATATGGGCTTCTTTCAGTTTCCGTCTACCAAATCCACTCACAAGGCTTTGGTTGAGCCAAGGCTATAGTAGAAGACACGCAGTGGGACTGAACCCGGAACCATGTGGTTGGTAAGCAAGCTACTTACCACACAACCATTCCTGTGCCTCTACATAATTTGTAACTTGTTTGTCAAAATTTTCAATATTACTTGAAAATAAGAAATGTGGCCATTGATCACATAATTCTGAGTTCAGATTTTGTAAAAGATGTTATGTTTTCATTCATTATAACACACTGATCTCTTATTATAAAAGGCAGATTTTATCTGCCTCCCTTTGTCTCTTATAGAAATCTACAATATAGGATTTCTTCAATTACAATTTACCTAGCATTTTTAAGAGTAGAATGCATCGGGTCGTGCCAGGTCCAGTTTTTAAAATTTCAACCCCAATTAAGCAAAATTTAGAGAAAACTTACATTGTGGTGTGTGAGTCAAGTGCTTTTCTTAGTGTGGGCTATAGCACACGCACACACACACCACACACACACACACACACAAAAAGGGAGCGATCTGATTCACTCACGCTATCATTCTAATTTCTACGACTTTCTCTTTGCAAGTTTGCAACGATTAAAGTGAAACTATTTCGATAAAACGAGAGAAGTGTACCTTAAACCACTACTAAAAAAAAAAAAAACACAGCAAACAGAAACAAATAAATACATAACGATTTATTCCTCACACAATTTCTTCAATTAGAGTTTACCCATGATTTTTCAAAGTACTTCCATTGGGTCATGCCAAACAAAATTTCTTTCAATTTTACCCCCAATTAAGACAAAATTCGAGAAAACTCAATATTTTAACATTTCACTCCGAAAGCATTGATGTACATGTGTGCGTGCGTGAGTGTGTGTGTGTCATTCCTCACACACGCATACACATACATATATGACAGTGACAAACACAAACGTTTCAAACAACTACATACAAACACGTGTGTGTTTGTTATTAGTAAAAAAGGCGCCAAAACACAACTCACTTCTCATTCCAACACATTTGCAAAGACACACGGATGGTCGAATTGCTATAACAATACAGAAAAGGTAAATTGATTTTTATTTTACTTTCTGTCGTTAAATTTTGGTAGTATTAATTGGCGAGCCGAGCTTGCAGTATGAAAGTGTTTATGTATAAACAGACGATACTTATATATAGTTATTAATAAATGTATGCATCCGTTTAAAAGAAAAACCAAAAAATATTTTATTCTTTATAAATGTTGTGTTCAAAATAACATTTTCTTTTAAGAATGTGTATATAACAAAGTATGTGTATATAACTACGTGGCTTATATCTTTATATATAAAAGTGAAGTTGTGTGTCTGTCTCCTACGATTTAGATTCCTAACTACTCCCACATTTTGCGGTGCAGTGTAACCAAAACCGGGTATCTTATAGTCGTGATTCATATCGAGCCCTTCTGGGTATTAGCGTGCGTCTACGATGAGTCTACGATTTAAAAAAAATTTACCATCATATTTTTCCATTTTAATGCATTTTTTTCGCTATTATATAAGGGAAGTAACTCTCTAAAAAATATCTATGATGTGTCAACGATTTCAAAAAAAAATTTACCATAATTTTTTTCCCATTTTTAATGCATTTTTTTGCTATTTTTTGGCTATAACTCTCTAAAAATGCTTATATAGTTATTTCCCTTACAAACCCGAGCAACACCGGGCGATACTGCTAGTGGTTAATTAACTGACAGATATGTTCTAGCTGCAGGCATGGCTGTGTGGTTGAGACAAGATACAAGCTTACATTGTACATTCACTGGAATTTACTCCCACACACAACCACTTGCCCCCTTCATTTCCTCTTCACCACATACCTTACCACCCAATAATTTTCAACTTGCTAGTATTCACCTTCATACCTTTTGTCCTCCAAGCCATCTTTTAACACCAAAATATTCCAGTATTCCTCCATTGTAAGACACCTGTTTCCGTCCCACTTGTCATATTTTAACCTTTCACCACCTGGCATGAAGCCACTCCACTTAATACTATCACTTCTTCATTTTAGAGGTTTTGTGTTGTGAGTTACTTGGTGACTTTACTAATGTCGTTACCACATATAAAGCATCACTATACTCTGTAAAGTGGTTGGTGTTGGGAAGGGCATCCAGCCATAGAAACCATACCAAAGCAGACACTGGAACTTGGCACAATCCTCTGGCTTGTTGGCTCCTGTCAAACTGTCCAATCCCAACCAGAATGGAAAACAGATGTTAGATAGTGATGATGATAATGATGTATTATCTAAAATTAAAAAAAAAAGGTTATTTTTATATTGTTACTATAGTTACAGTGCTGATCCCTTCTTGAGATTTTATAACTACTTACTTTGCTTGTTGTAAATCAGTGACTGATGGCCACAATATATTGCTGGCTGGAGCAGGCCCTGGCTACCTATAGCAATCAGGTACTTGTGACTGGAGATGAGCCAACCAGCTCAAAACTGAGTAAGTCTCGTGATCCTGTTGTCTGCTAGAGGATGGTAGCCTAAAAAAAAAAACATGGTACAAGACTTCTGATGAAGGTACAAGACTTAAGGGCTCAAAACTTTTCATACACCCTTCGTATATGTAATGTACTGGGTGGCAGCGCTGCATCGATATCCAGCTGGTGGAAGATTTGCCTGGGGTTAAACTAGTGGTAACATGAAGCAGCCTCTTCAGTGTAGCAATTAACTTTATTTATTTTTTATATACAGGGTGATTAAAAAGTCTCCATACATAGGAAAAATTTATCTTTTTATAAGATCCCTTGATCTGACCCCTCTTGATTTCTATCTTTGGGGGCATTTGAAAGGTATGCTGTATCGCGAAAAGACAAAAAGCATAAATCATTTGAAGGAACGCATCACCAACTCAATTTGTACAAGTATCACCAGATGTGCTATTATGAGTTCACAATGAGTGGGGTAAATGTATTGCAATGTGTATTCAAAACAATGGTAACCATACAGAGCCTGTTAAATAAAAAAGAAACTGTTCTTATAAACTGTTTCTTATAAAAAGATAAATTGTTCCTATGTATGGTGACTTTTGAATCACCCTATAGTTTATTTTGTTCTCAACAAACTTTTTTTTTTCTTTTTCTAGGAAACAGACTGAAGAAAAATCCTGTGATCGACTTCGGTCTCCAGCCCAATGTCAGCAAGAAGGAAACAAACTTAATTCTGACATTCTCACCAGGAATTCTATTGCAACGAGACCTAACGTAAGCTCTACAGAACTGATGACTGGATGTATATCTTCACTTCAGAAGCTGAAGCTTATTTGTCCGGAATGCCAAAAGGCAGAATGTTGCAAAGTATATTTGAGAAAGAAACTGTCCTCCTCCATGCTGGATAAATTTAACTTGGCCCGGTCCTTATCCAGTTGTAGAGGCGTCATAAAAGAGGCTCGGTTTCGACCTCATCCCTCTGACAGTTCCGAAAGGAGTGTATTGCGTGCTTCACGTTTAAAGTTTCTTTCACAGTTCAATGCAAATAAACGTGCTAAGCATGGTGTGTGTAAAAACAAATCTTCAAAACTAGAAGTCGGTGCAGTATTTGGCCGTTGCTCTGAGAGATCATCTACCAATTTTGCATCTTTGGCTCAAAACACCCCTGAAACTTTCAAAATTCCTGTCTTGACGAACGATACCACAGCCCCTCAGTTTTTAGCTTATCAGCACAACTTATCGCGTGAAATGCTTCCTTGTCCCTCTATGAACAGCCAATCTCCATTTGAAATGCGACTGTCGTCTCTGGCAGTAAATTCCATTTCTCCCCTTTCTATAGAAAAGACTTGTTCTTTACAAGCCAGACTTGATGATATGAGTGTCAATGAACTTGCTTGTTACTTTGAAGAATTTGTTCATATCCCTAAAAAAATGAGTGAAATGGCTGAAATGATGTACAGGTAACAATGAGGACGATGAGATGACATGAATATCATCCTCATTATTATTATTATTACTAATTATTATTATTTTTATTATTATTCATTATTATTTTTCTGTTATTTTCTTAAAAAAAATCTGAAATGTTTTATTAAAATTATAAATAAAAGGTTATTTAATTGTTCCCATTGAGTTATAATCATTTCAGTTTTATTTTTTCCTTATTTTGATTTGGGTTTGATGTATCTTTCTGTGATGTAGATTCTTTACATGCATCTTGAACCTGTGCCACCTCCTCTGAGAGGCCTAATATTTTCAGTTTCCAGTTTGACTTAACTCCATATAACTTAATGCTTCATAGGTGCATAGGGCAAGGATCTGTGCTATGCACCCATGCACTTTTCCATGCTTCCATGCTTTAAGATGGGATTTGTCGAGGCAGATTTTCTGTGGCTGGATGTCCTTCTTGTTGCCAACCCTCACCTGCTGGTAAATAGGTGCACACAGACCTGCATGTGAACACACACACACGACTAGCTTCTTTCTGTTTCCATCTGCAAAATCCTTTCACAATGCTTTTGGTCAACTAAAGCCTTTCTTTTATCCATTCCAACACGTTTTTAATATTCAATCATTTTCTCTACTTGTAAGTTAACTTTGCATGCCCAGCAGTTGATATTTAGCTCATCCTTCTTCGGTTTTACTCCTTTATATTTACTGTCCATATTTCAGAACTGTAGGACATTATTTTAAAAGCATTCGAATACAATCTCAATGTATAAGACTTCTTTCACCTTTTGTGAACATTGGAGGAAGCCTCTATGTGGTTGCTTCATCTGCTAGAAAAAGCTGCCAAATCTCATTGGATTAGTATTCCAAGGAAGGACACAGATGATGTAATCACTGATACATGGATGCTATTTAGATGAATGATTAAGAAGACTTCTTTGCTATCATGTTGCCCCCAAATTTGATATTACTGTATAATTTTAGGTGAATGCCTTTCCATAACCTCAGGTCAATCCAGTTGTTACAACTGAACCAAGGTAGAGGAGGAACTGTTTCAAAGCTTCTTAGATGGATTGTTACTGGCACTCTGTCAGTTACAACGAAAGTTCCAGTTGATCCAATCAACAGAACAGTCTGTTTATCGTGAAATTAACGTGCAAGTGGCTGAGCACTCCACAAACATATGTAACCTTACATAGTTCTCAGGAAGATTCAGTGGGACACGGGATGAAATGCAGTTACTACTGACTTTTGCTGGTCAAGTGGACTGGAACAGTGTAAAATAAAGTATTTTGCTCAAGGACACAACGTAACATCGGATATTGAACTCATAACTTTACTAATCATGAGCTGAACGCCCCTAACCACTTAGCCACATGCCCTCACATTGATGAAATGTACCTGAAATCAAAGGGCCAGCCTTGTTATACAGATTCTACATCAACAATACTGTGGAATATTCTTTTCTGCTCTAGGCACAAGGCTTGAAATTTTAGGAGCTAGTTGATTAGATTAACCCCAGTACGCAACTGGTATTTAATTTATTGACCCCTAAAGGATGAAAGGCAAAGTTGACCTTGGCAGAATTTGAACTCAGAATGTAAAGACAGACGAAATACTGCTAAGCATTTTGCCCGGCGTGCTAATGTTTCTGCGGCCTCACCGCCTTAATACTGTGGAATATTTATTTCTTTATTGCCCACAGGGGGCTAAACATAGATGGAACAAACACGGACAGACAAAGTTGATTACATCGAAGCCCAGTGACTAAATGGTACTTATTTAATCGACCCCGAAAGGATGAAAGACATAAAGACAAGATACTGCTGAGCATTTCGCCAGGCGTGCTAACGTTTCTGCCAGCTCGCGGCCTTAACACTGTGGATTATTGGAATACTGAATGGATTGCTGTGGAATATTGTCATATGCTAATTCAATGGTGAGACTGTTCTGTTGATCAAATAGTTGAAACAGTCATTGGAACCACGAGAAATCCTTTTACGTGTGTCATGAACTTAGACCGAAGCTTAAACCAGTGACTGCTGAGACTGCCCTTCATCCTTCCCGAACGGGATACTGGTTGGTAGCAGGGTAAACTTCCCAGCTATATGTGTTTTTAAATGGCTTACAAGCACTTTCCACGCTGCAATTGTTTTTGTTTCAGCACACGATCTCAGATCAGGTCACTTGTTATGCAAATACATCTCCGTAATTATTACTTTAGTTACATTAAAATTAACTTCTTGTTTTGTCAGTTTGTCATAATAAAAGTTGTTTGCATTTTTTTTTTTTTTTTTTGTCGAATCTTTACCTTACCATTTCTACTGATGAAAGCTATTTTGTTATATTGTTGTCATCACTTAATGTCCACTTTTCCATGCTTGCATGTGTCAAACAGAATTTATTTAGAATGATTTTCTACAGTTGGATTCCCTTCATGTTGACAACCCTCATCTGTTTCCAGGCAAGATAATATTTTCTTACATCTAAATGTTTTCCCACAGAAGATTGGAAATGAACATCAATTGTATGGTGGTAACACTCGTTTACAACCATCAGATATCAGGACAAGGGTACACACAGACACACCAACACACAACGGTGTATATGATGATGGTGGCAGCTCTTTGCATCCAAAGATCATAAGGAAGAGTGGCAAGTGCATAAGTGGCTATATAAACTGATTCATGAATGACAGGCTCTGGCACACTTGAGACAAATAATTAGCCTTTGGTCAGTTGGGGATCATGACGGTGACCCTTTATATCAGTGATTCAAAACCATTTGTTGCTGATGGACCCCCCTAGTCCCTCTTATGTCTAATTCCTTTCTCAAGATACTAACACTCTATCGAACATGTACACTTACATTACACATCCAGCTGAGCATACTAGTCTCATTTCTTTCTAACCTTTGCATGTCCTCTGCATTCAGGGCCCACGTCCCACTACCATGTAAGTTGCCAGTGCCGCCCGACTGTCTCCTGTGCCGGTGGCGAGTAAAAAGCACCCACTACACTCGAAGTGGTTGGCGTTAGAAAGGGCATCAGCTGTAGAAACCTTGCCAGATTGGATTGGAGTCTGGAGCAGCCTTCTGACTTGCCAGCCCTCAATCAAACCGTTCAACCCATGCCAGCATGGAAAGCGGACGTTAAACGACGATGAGGATGATGATACATGCATCGTACAATCTTAGATCATGCCCATGTCCTGAAATTTTGGGAAAGGGGGCTTGTCATTTACAATCCACTCCAGTCCTTGACTGGTTCTTGTTTTATCAACCCTGAAAGGATGAAAGGTAAAGTAGACCGAGATGGTATTTGAACCCAGAACATAAAGCTGGAAGAAATGCTTAATACTGTAGATACTGTCATAGATTTGGTTCCATAGTTAAGATTGATGTAAAGTGAAAAAAAAAAAATACAACTCTCAAAGTAGTATGGGCATATGTTGAGGGATGAGGAGCATGTTCTGAAGAGGGTGCTAGAGTTTGAGTTAAATGGACAGCAACAGCAAGGCAGACCGAGCAAAAATGTGGTGGAGGAGATTGGGAAGGTTGGCTTGAAGGGACGATGCCCGAAACCGGGCGAGATGGTGTGAGGGCGGTTGGTATGGCATTGAGGTAGATCCGGCCACCCCCATTGACGGGGACAAAACCTGGATTTAAAATGATGGATGGTGATGAAAGTAGTAGACGATAAAAATATAGAAGTCGCTTGAATTTGTACCTTCATTACTTCTACCTAGGTGAACTTTTACATTATCTCAAGAATCAAATGATTCAGAAAACTATATAATTGCATCTTAAAATTTTCAATATAACCATGGAATTCCTCCTGGTATCATCAGTCCTTCATTAATTTTAGAAAAGTTTGCGTAATTATTTTCAAGGGAAGCAACTCTTTGTTCGACAATCTAAGGGACATAACTATGTATTGAGAGCTTGAAATGTGCAACGATTGTTTACGTCCAAACACACACACACTTTCATGAAGACATAGGGTGCATATATATCCGTATCATATTGACCCATTATGCAAGTCGACGAGCTGGCAGAATCGATAGCACACCGGGCGAAATGCTTAGAATATTTCGTCTGTTTTTACGTTCTGAGTTCAAATTCCGCCGAAGTCGACTTTGCCTCTCATTCTTTGGGGGGACGATAAATTAAGTACCAGTTGCGTACTGAGGTCTATCTAATCAACTGGCTCCTCCCCTCAAATTTCAGGCATTGTACCTATAGCAGAAAGGATATAACCCATTAGTGTTCAATTTTTTTCTTTTAATTTATTACAAAAAATCTTTTTTTTTTTTATAAAACTTTATCTGATACTAAATATATATAAAAAAATTCATCACAATATTTGAGAGACACTCCAGTCTTGATGATTAACTAAAGATATCTCAGAAAAATCCAGGTGTTGCAGAAATATGATGGATTATCCTTTTGGTCCTTAAAAAAAAAGGACCATGGGCGCTGATGGGTTAAAGAGAAATATTTCATACACTCCTTAAGTAAATAATAAAAAAAGGAATAAAATAAGCAATTAACAACAAAATACCTAATATAAAACCAATAAAAAGTAAAAAATTCTTGGTACCATCGAATTATTTCCCTTTTGAAAACTCTGTGTGTGTGTGTGTCTTATTTAACGTGAATATACTGTAAGAGAATCTCGTATAGACGTTTGGTGCTAAAAAGTCCAGAAGTATCAGGAACAGACGAAAAAAGGCTGTGGAATCGCCAGGTCTCGGGATTTCTGCGGATTTGCGCGTCATTGAGAGCAACTATCCACTATCAGTCACATGAGAAGCATGCAGCTGATAACACTGGTCAGCAAAATTAAATGTATTATACTCATTATGAATGCAAACCAACATTTTCCGATTAATTTTTCATGCTAATTTCAAAATTTCACTCCATTTGTATGCAGCACGTATCAGTTTTTCAGTAGATACATGCAAATATTTACATATTTGTATATATGAAATCATTAACGTAATAAATAAGGACATATTACTTTTAGAAAGTAAATGAATTTATTGAGTTAAAAATCATCACTATCATTCTTCAAAGAGTGAATACGCAAAAAATGTCAGACAAAGTTAGAACAACAGAGTTAGAAACATTGTGATTTGGATTTCCTGCGGTGTTCCTGATCTGGTTGATCACGGTAAAGTGTCCAGCAGTAGTCAGCCAGCTTACTGTCATTCCAGAAGCCTTGGTACCATTTCTCCATAGCACTAATGTCCTGGTGAAATCTTTCACCATGTTCATCAGACATTGCTCTAAGGTTATCTGCGAAGAAATTCAGATGGGAGTCCTAGAAGTGAACTTTCAATAACATGCGACAACCCATTGCTGAGTAACATTTCAGAAGATTCTTTGTAGTCCATTGCCTTCTTGTTGCCCAAGAAGTTCTCATAGATTCAATTGAAAGCATTCCAAGCAGACAGTTCCAGTTCATCCAGTGTTGTCTTGAAGGCGACATCTTTGAATACTTCTTTAATTTTGGGTCTGACAAAGATATCCTCTTTCAACTTTGTGTAATTTTGAGAAATTTTTCTATAATATACTCAAACCCTTCTCTTCCCTAGTGTTTTACAAACTGTTTCATCAGCCCTAGCATTCTGACCCATGATCTCTGTCTTTTTCAGGCCGAACTCTTGGCAGGCATCCGCCAGGGAGCTGACCAGCCTCTGGAGACCCGGCTGGTTGTGTGATGTTAGGGCGGCATCGTCAGCAAAGAGGATCTCTCTGATCAGCACCTGACGGACTTTGGTCTTAGCTCTGAGGCGCGCAAGATTGAACAATCCACCATCAGCCCTTGTGTGGAGGAACACTCCGTCGTCGGACGTTCTGAAGGCATAGGACAGGACAAGGGAGAAGAAAATTCCGAAGAGCGTCGGCGCCAGAACACAACCCTGTTTCACTCCACTCTGGATGGGGAACGACTCCGAGGGCGATCCGTCAAACTGCACTGTTCCCTGCATACCGTCGTGAAAGGAGGTGATGAGTTTCAGCAGTCTGGGAGGGCAACCTATCCTACCCAGGAGCGCAAACAGCCCCTCCCTGCTGACTGAGTCGAACGCCTTAGCCAGGTCGATGAAGGCCACGTATAGGGGCTGTCTCTGTTCTCGACTCTTTTCTTGAAGCTGCCTGAGTGAGAAGATCATGTCGATTGTAGACCTCTCTGCCCTAAAGCCAGACTGAGACTCGGGGTACACACGCTCTGCAAGCATTTGCAACCTCTTCAGGACCACCCTGGCAAATGCCTTACCGACAGTGCTGAGCAGTGATATGCCCCTGTAATTATTACAGTCACTTCTGTCCCCTTTGTTTTTATACAGTGTGATGATGTTTGCGTCACGCATATCCTTAGGGACAGAGCCCTCCTCCCAGCACTGACAGAGCAGCTCGTGGAGATGGCCCAGAAGGGCTGGCTTCCCGCACTGGATGACTTCTGCGGGGATGCCGTCTTGCCCTGGTGCCTTGCCCCGAGCGAGTGAGTCAATTGCTTTGCTCAGTTCTTCCTTTGTTGGAGGCAGGTCAAGCTCCTCCAGGCAGAGCAGGAATGCCGGCGAGGGCAGACCTGGTGACCACATTCTCAGTGGAGTAGAGGTTCTGGTAATGCTCGACCCACCTCTCCATCTGCTTCGCTTGGTCCTTGATGACCTCGCCATCCCTGGACTTCAGTGGAGCAACCTTGCTGACAGTGGGCCCGAATGCTTTCTTCATCCCCCCGTACATCCCTTTCACGTTACCACTGTCAGCACAGCACTGGATGTTCTGGCATAAGTTCTGCCAGTAGATGTTGGCGCAACGTCTGGGCGTCGCTTCTGGCTGTTCTCAGAGTAGCCAGGTTCTTTTCTGATGGGTCGCGCTTATAGTTGACCAGTGCTTCCCTCTTGGCAGTAATGACAGGCTCCATCTCAGGCAGGTGAGCTTCAAACCAGTCTTGATTTCTCCGCTCCCTCTTTCCTAGGGATGACATGGCTATTCTGCAAGTGGTGTCGCGAATAAGCTGCCATCTCTCCTCGATGGACGTGGCTGCGTGATCTTTAAGGGCCTCCTCCATACATACACACATACATACATACATACATACACGTATACACACACACACACAAACGGTCACTATATCTGGAACCATAAAAATCTGCAAGACTTTCTTAAGATTTAAAAGTCGATGAACAAAACAAGATGCCTTCCTTTACAACTTTGCTACAAAGTAGGTGGCCAGTCGAAATCTATATATATAAAACTGTAGTTGTGTGAGTGTCTGTCCCCTTCGATTTAGATTCCTAACTACTCCCACATTTTGCAGTGCAGTTTAACCAAATTCGGGTATCTTATAGTCGTGATTCATATCGAGCCCGTCTGAGTATTAGCGCGCGTCTACGATCAGTCTACGATTTAAAAAATAATTTAAGATCATTTTTTATTCTATTTTAATGCATAATTCTTCGTGTGTCGATGGCGGCGGAGTTGGCGTCCATGGTCACACCTGCACCTGTTTGCTTCTCCCCCTTCTTCCCTCCCTCCTGAAGCTGTGGGGAAGGGAGTGTAAGGAAATCAACGTCGTAAAGCGTTGTCAAGGAGACCAGCGTTCTTTTAGAACAACGACTTCATGGCTTGAAGACACCAAAACAGAAATGGCTAAGAAAGCCCGAATTGGCATCTATAAGGGAAGTAACTCTCTAAAAATGCTTATATAGTTATTTCCCTTACAAACCCGAGCAACGCCGGGCGATACTGCTAGTTTCTTCTAAAATAAAACGAGAAAAAGAAGAAGGAACACAAACACACACACACACAAACATACGCACGCACAAACTCATATACATATTACATATGGCGGGCTTCCAGAGTTTTAGCCAAGCAAAATCATTCACAAGCCATTGGTCAGCCCGGGGCTATTGTAGAAGAAACTTGCCCAAGCTTAGAGCCTAACAAAATAGTATGTATGACATATTTTGCTTATTGATTTAGGTGCCTGCATAACCGTGAGCGCATAGAAACAGTCTCTTGGCTCTTTCACCTATGATTCAGTTGGACGGGAGGTCTGACAGCTGTGGGGAGAGAGAAAGGAGGAGAAGGAGGCTGCAGCAGCATTCAGCTGGTATTTATTTTCAGCTGAGCTGAGTGGAAAACGTGAAATGATTTACCTTGCTCAAGGACAGAATGCGCCGTCCGGTTCAGGGATTGAAAAAAAGACAAACCCACGTTTTTTTTTTCTTTACATAAAAAGTGATCTTATTTCTTTTAAACGTTAGCATGATTTTATGTACGTAAAGATCGAATCGCAATGTAATTACAAGGACAATGATAAAAAAAAAAGGTTGGGGTGGAGTGGATTAAGCAGCAGGAGATGGTGGGTGGGTGGCTGGGGAGAAAAACGGGTTGTACCTCTCTGAGCAAATGATATGATTCTAGAGCCGTTACCGTGGAGAATTGCCAGTGACACTCGTTGCAGCAACTACCCCACCACGCATAGTTAATTTCTCAGGCAGATAACAGCTATCCCGATTTTGCGGGCGAAATCGGTTGTGCGGGGTTCGCGAACACCTGACGTCTTGATGGCGACAGGTACAAACTGATAGCGGCCGGTTAGGTTCATATAGTTAATTATTTAATCTTTTATTCTTTTACTTGTTTCAGTCATTTGACTGTGGGCATGCTGGAGCACTGCCTTTAGTTGAAAAAAATCGACCTCAGGACTTATTCTTTGTAAGTCTAGTAATTACTTTATCAGTCTCTTTTGCCGAACCGCATGGTTACGGGGACGTAAAGACATCAACATCGGTTGTCAAGTGATGGTGGGGGACAGACACAGACTCACAAATACGTACGTACATACATACATACATACATACATACATTCAGACATACATACGTATGTATGTATATATATATATATATATATATATATATATATTATATATATATATATATATATATATATATATATATATAATACATACATACATATATATATATATATATAATATATATATATATAATATAATATATATATATAATATATATATATATATATATATATATATATATATATATATATATATACATACATATATATATATATATATATTATATATATATATATATAATATATATATATATATATATTATATATATATATATATATATTATATATATATATATATATATAATATATTTAAATATTATTTTTTAGGGAATAAAAATTCCGGCATAACAGAGGTTCAAATTCTTCTCAATGAAGAAATATATTTTAATTTAGAGATAGTAGATCCCTACATCTCACCAAATAAAAAGAATTTTTATTTTTATTTTAAATACCTACTGTTTTATCACTTGGCAACACGACCTCATGAAACACGTGTTGCCAAATAATAAAACAGTAGGTATTTAAAATAAAAATAAAAATAATTTTTATTTGGTGAGATGTAGGGGGTCTACTATCACTAAATTAATATATATACTAGCAGTATTGCCCGGCGTTGCTCGGGTTTGTAAGGGAAATAACTATATAAGCATTTTTGAGAGTTATAGCAAAAAAATGCATTAAAAATGGAATAAAAAATGATGATAATTTTTTTTTTAAATCGTTGACTCAGTGTCTTCGTTGTTCTAAAAGAACGCTGGTTTCCTTCACAACGCATTACGACGTTGATTTCTTTACACTCCCTTCCCCACAGCTTCACGAGGGAGGGAAGGGGGAGAAGCAAACAGGTGCAGCTGTGAGCGTGGACGCCAACTCCGCCGCCATCGACACACGATGCATTTTATGCATTAAAATGGAATAAAAAATGATGTAAAATTATTTTTAAAATCGTAGACTCATCGTAGACGCGCGCTAATAGTCAGACGGGCTCGATATGAATCACGACTATAAGATACCCGAATTTGGTTAAACTGCACCGCAAAATGTGGGAGGAGTTAGGAATCTAAATCGAAGGGGACAGACACTCACACAACTAGAGTTTTATATATATAGATATATATATCCGACGGGCTTCTTTCAGGTTCCGTCTACCAGATCCACTCACAAGGCTTCGGTCAGCCCGAGGCTATAGTAGAAGACACTTGCCCAAGGTACCACACAGTGGGACCGAACTCGGAACCATATGGTTGGGAAGCAGTTTATTCTTTTTACGACATTTATGAGTTCAATTCCTGTTAAAGGAGTTCGAGGTCTCTTTTCATGGAGATAGTGTAGGTTTGGTGCGAGGCGTTTAGGTTGCATGTAAATGACGTCTGTATTCAGAAAGTTAAGGAGAAGAGAAGACGTGTATTATTTATATAGGATAAATCTTTGTGGGAAGTGATGTGACGGAAAATAAGTCATTGATCCAACTTGACATGGATGCTTTGTCAGAACACCGAACACTGCGGCACATAGATAGTAGCAGACGAGAACGTCTGTCACGGGCGCCAGAATTCTCATGTCACATAATTTCGGTGTGCTGGACCTCATCAGTGCAAGGGGTCCGGTCACCGCATGCCAGTCAAGTCTCGTTGCTTCGATATGTAGAATATCAACATCTTTTTAGACACTGATGCCGCAAATATCCACCAAGCTAGTAAAAAATTAATTATTAGTAACGTAAGCAGTATTAATATGTCCAGCTTAAAATGGCTGCCTTGTTAGTATGCCGAATACTGCGTTATTAGCCTTGAAAAATCCTTTCATATAGGCGCCGGCCGAAAAGTATGAGGTTGAAGATAAAATCTTGGGGTATGCCAGAGTTGAAAGGTGTGGGTGAGAAATAGTATATAGCTATGATAGTTCGATCTGACAGGAAAGTTCTTGATCCAATAGATGAGAGATCGATGGAGCTCAAAATCCAGTGGTTTAGCTAGATTTACATGGCGAGCACAACCGAATATTTTTTTAATGTGCCACGATATTGTTTCCAGAAAGTTTTCCGAGGGCGATGACACATTGATGAGCGATGTAGGAGACAAGGTCTTGTGTAGGTCTGGCTTTACGAAAGTGTATTGGTGGGAAGTGTATTGGCGGCAAGTGTATTGGTGAGAAGTGTATTGGCGGGAAGTGTATTGGCGGGAAGTGTATTGGTGGGAAGTGCATTGGCGGGAAGTGTGTTGGTGGAAAGTGTATTGGCGGGAAGTGTATTGGTGGGAAGTGTATTGGCGGGAAGTGTATTCGTGGGAAGTGTATTGGCGGGAAAAGTGTTGGAAATTGTAGCTGCGTCTAACATCTTTCAGATGCTGGAAGTAATAGTTTGTATTACTGATGTTGTGCAGAGTCCATGACTAAAAAATTTACCCCTCTCAAGCTCTCATTCAGTTTGGTAGCAAACAAGCTGTGTAAATTAGTTTTGCTACACTTCTCAGATCTGTGTGAGAGTTTGAGACTGATGATGCCCAGCTTAAAATATCTGCGGATCGTGATTGGAACCGGATGTCTGGTACGAATTCTTGCAACAGAATGACGTCGTCTATAGAAACCGAAAGACATGACAGTGGTGGAGATAAACCGGACAGCGTGTTAGGCCGCCTTCCTTCTTACACAATTGTTAGATCGGGTTAGGGAAAATAGCGTACATGTGAGTATTGGGTGGGTGGGACAGAGGAGCACTTCTGTCGAAATCTACCCTCTGGCAGGACGTTTAAAGTGTAAGTTCGAAAACTGGTTTGTTTTCTATTATAATTTCATTCACACATAGAAAATATTATTAGAATATAAATCGGTCCCCAGGACTTGATTCCTTGAATATGTAATCATCAACGTACTGCATTTTATATGTTTGTCCCCGTTTGAGCGTCCTGTATTTCAATGAGGTGATGATAGTGGTGGTGGAGGTGGTGAAAGTGGTGACGGTAGTGGTGGTGATTGCGGCGATGATGGTGGTGGTGGTGGTAATGTTGGGGTGGTAGCGGTGTGGGTGGTGGTGGTGGTAATGTTAGCGGTGGTAGCGGTGATGATGATGGTGGTAGTGTTGGTGGTGTTTGTCGTGGTGGAGGTGATGGTTGTGTGGGGTGGTGGTGATTGTGGTGATGATAGGGGTAGTGGTGATGGTGTTGGCCGCGGTGGAGGTGATGGTTGTGTGGGATGGTGATGATGGTGATGGCGGTGGTAGTGGTGCCGGTAACGGTGGTGGTGGTGGTGGTGGTGGTGGTGATGGTGGTGTTATCCTCAGCTTTTGGGACGGTGTTAAGAGGAACTGAAAATGATATTTAAAAGTTATTGAGCTTTGTGTATGTACTTTGCACATTCACTTAGTGAGGTGGTGGACGATGGAAGTGATGTTAGTCAAGGGAGTGGCAGGTGGGTGTGGGTGGTCGTAAACTTTGGTGAATATGTTTAACGATGGTTATGGTGGAGTTGGAGGTTAACGAAAGAGGTTGTCAGTGTTGCAGCCAGCATTGGCAGAACCATTTCTAAGTGAGAGTGCGGATGTTTGAGTCTTTAACTCTCTAGCAACTTCGGGACGGGAAACTGCATTAATATGAATTAATGAAGTTAACGCGCGATTGTACGCACACGCGCGCGCATACACACACACACACACACACGCACGCAGGATCACACACACACACACACGCACGCACGCACGCACGCACACACACATACACACACACACACGCACGCACGCACACACGTACGCACGCACACACACACACACACGTACACACACACACGCGCACGCACGCACGCACACACACACACACACACACACACATACACACACACGATTACACACTTTCTGATTTAAGTTTTGCTGAAAATGTTTGTCTGAAGCACGCAGACACACACGTTTCTTGGTACATGCATCTTCTCCATAAACACGCACGCGCTCTCACACACACGCATATATATATATAACTCTAACCCTAACCTTAACCTACATAGGCTTAGGAGTGGCTGTGTGGTAAGTAGTTTGCTTACCAACCACATAGTTCCGGGTTCAGTCCCACTGCGTGGCACCTTGGCCGACCAAAGCCTTGTGAGTGGATTTGGTAGACGGAAACTGAAAGAAGCCCGTCGTATATATGTATATATATGTGTGCGTGTGTGTGTGTGTGTGTGTGTATTTAAATAAATAAATATATATATATATATATATGTGTGTGTGTGTGTGTGTGTATGTATATGCTTGTGTGTCTGGGTTTGTCCTCCCAACATCGCTTGACAACCGATGCTGGTGTGCTTACGTCTCCGTAACTTAGCGGTTCGGCAAAAGAGAACGATAGAATAAGTACTAGGCTTACAAAGAATAAGTCCTGGGGTCGATTTGCTCGACTAAAGGCGGTGTTCCAGCATGGCCACAGTCAAATGACTGAAATAAGTAAAAGAATATAAAGAATATAATTACATAATTAATTTTAAATGTAAATCTAGTTCTTTTTTTCTTTGGTTTACGAGAGACCTGCAGTTTGCTTGTGCAAGTGCTGTCAATCGAAAGCATCGCATACTGGACGCCTGTAGGTTTCATGGGGGTCATCAGGAGAGAATGCAAATCGTTTCGGATCCTTCCTCTCACTTACTGAAGAGGGGCTCTGCTTACTGATGAGGGGCTCTGCCTATTGGAGCGACGAAATAGTATTCGATTTTAAGTCACTCAGCTCGGGATCCTCAGTGCTATTCAAACTGTGGTATCATGCAAATCGGACTTGCTATTCAGACAAATAGATATCAGTCTCACACCCTATATTCAGAGTAGAATAATAAGGGAAGCATGAATATAATACTCAAGTATGTGTCTTCATGGTTTATTAGCAAATGATCTAAAATTACGAACAATAGAAGCTGACCTGACACGTGAAACTTAAACATCTTAGTTAAAAACATTAATTAAACACATTAAAAATTTTATGTGAGACGATGTAAAAACGGCCAATGAACAAATACTAAAATATGCAAATGTAGCTAAGGGCCATTTGGAAATTACAAAGCTTCAAAAATCACTACGAAGACACAGAGGCTCTTTCTATCCAGATATAAAAGAGATCTGGAAAAGAGTTTTCGATGATTGCTTTATTCTTTGGATTGAAAGTAAAGAAAATTCAAACAAGTTTGATATCTTACTTAACGAAATAAATAATAAAATACACACATACAAAAATGCCCTGTTGATGTTGTTGAAATTCCAATGAAGGAGCCTTGGATCTTGGTTAGAAACCGGCTCTTTCTCTATTGGCATGATATATTAAAGTAAAACTAAATAACGACAAACATACATACACGCATACGTATATGTATGTATGTATGTTATGTATGTATGTATGTATGTATGTATGTATGTATGTATGTATGTATGTATGCATATAAACGTGTGCATACACATAGATACCTATGCACATTTCTTATTTCTTTACTATCCACAAGGGGCTACACTCAGAGGGGACAAACAAGGACAGACAAGCGGATTAAGTCGATTATATCGACCCCAGTGCGTAACTGGTACTTATTTAATCAACCCCGCAAGGATGAAAGGCAAAGTCGACCTCGGCAGAATTTGAACTCAGAACGTAACGGCAGACGAAATACCGCTAAGCATTTCGCCCGGCGTGCTAACGTTTCTGCCTTGCATAGCGTGGTTATTAACAGAAGGAAGTGGGCTAAGACTAATCAATACAAATCAGGTAGTGTCTCACATAGTTTAAAACAACAGGTTGAGAAAATTCGATCAACAATGAGTATAACCAAAATTTGTTTACATTTTTTTTTTATCCAAGTAGTGTTTAAAATTAAAAAAGAAAACAAGCAAGGCAAAGAGCGAAGGCTTTATCCTGGATGCTCAAGACCAGAGCTTATTGACCCGGAACTATCAAGCCAATGTGATGAGACATGGAGTGGCTGTGTGGTAAGTAGCTTGCTTACCAACCACATGGTTCCGGGTTCAGTCCCACTGCGTGGCAACATGGGCAAGTGTCTTGTACTATAGCCTCGGGCCGACCAAAGCCTTGTGAGTGGATTTGGTAGACGGAAACTGAAAGAAGCCCGTCGTATATATATATATATATATATAATATATATATATATATATATATATATATATATATATGTGTGTGTGTGTGTGTGTGTGTGTATGTGTGTTTGGTTGTGTGTGTATGTTTGTGTGTCTGTGTTGTCCCCCAACATCGCTTGACAACCGATGCTGGTGTGTTTACGTCCCCGTAACTTAGCGGTTCGGCAAAAGACACCGATAGAATAAGTACTGGGCTTACAAAGAATAAGTCCTGGGGTCGATTTGCTTGACTAAAAGCGGTGCCCCAACATGGCCACAGTCAAATGACTGAAACAAGTAAAAGAGTAAAGAGTAAGAGAGACCCAAAGATGAAATAGTGGACCACCTAATCTCTGGGTGTAAGGTTTTAGCAGGAAGTAAATGTAACAGTTCTTTGGGACTTTCCAGTATGTACAGATATTGTTGCGAAAGACAAAAGCAATAAAGTCTGTTTATTGATTGACATGAGCATACCCTGTGATTATAATATCTCGGCAAAAGAATTTCATTAGCTCAGAACATGTAAAGGTTTGCTAATCGAAATCGAAAAGATGTGGTATCTCAAGACAGTTACGATGCCAGTGATTGTAGGAGCATTTGGAATGATCAAAAAAGGAACTGAAAATGATTTGCGAATCTCAGAAAAGATCTATCAAAATAACAAACACAGTACCTAAACAACTCTGGACTTCTATAACGACTGAAAAGGTTACCCTGGCACTGTAAAAACTAGACAACTAGAAGGCACCCGGGCACGACAAGATCCTCAACTTCTGGTTAAAATATCTAACAGGGATACATAAAACACTGGCTAAGAAATTTAGCTGAGCCAGAGACAATGCCTGAATAGTTCACGGAAGGGAAAACTATCATAATTCCTAAATCTACTGACACGGTAAACCTACAAAATTACAGACCGATATCTTGTCTCGCTATAATTTACAAGGCCTTTACTGCAATAATATCGCAGAGAATGGGCAAACATCTGGAAGAAAACTACCTGTTTCCAGGAGAACAGAAGGGGTGCTACAAGAGCTCATACGGCTGTAAAGATCAGCTACTGATCAATAAAGCCATAACTGAAGACAGCTGCAGAAAGAAGAAGAGTCTAAGTATGGCCTGGAACAATTACCGAAACACTAGCCACGAACAAGGTAGCACCAATAATCATAAAATATATAAAACATTCCATGAATAAATGGCAAACAGTGCTACAGCTCCAGACAAAAGTGGGACTCATAAAAACCAAAACTATCCTCATTAGAAGAGGAATATTCCAGAGTGACACGCTCTCTCCACTCCTTTTCTGCTTGGCACTGACACATTTATCTGACATGCTAAACAGAACTGGATGTGGATACAACTGTTACAGCAAAACAATCAGTTACCTCTTATAAATGGATGATCTTAAAACTGTATGCTACAAATGATAAACAGCTGGAAACATTACTACAGACAGTACCATGGATTTACCAAAGAAATAAACATGGAATTTGGTTTGGAAAATATGCCGAGGCGAGTCTGAAAAGAGGAAAACTAATTTAGAGTAACAACATCACATTAGATAAAGCAAATGAAATAAGAGAATTAGATCATAGCTAGACACGCAAAGCCTTATGAATTAATGGACTAGATACGATAAAACATATACAAATGAAAGAGAGGCTAAGAAAGGAATACTACAGACGAGTTATATATAGAGAGAATGGGAGAAAGCGCTAATACATGATCTAAGTCATATGATGTATAAAAACATGTAATATACAAATAAATATCTGTAAATATAAAACCATCCGATTTTCTGAGTACCTCATTTCTTCTAATATATATATATATATGTATGCATGCATGTATGTATGTATGTATGTATGTATGTATGTATGTATGCATGTATGTATGTATGTATGTATGTATGTATGTATGTATGTATGTATGTATGTATATGCACCGTTGGTAATGTCCTGTACCCATATATGCATAGACACACGTGTATTATATATTATTTACTATTTATTATTCAATTGAACGCGACGCGTCCATTTCCAAGTAAGTATTATATATATAATAATAATAATAATAATAATAATAATAATAATAATAATAATAATAATAATAATAATAATAATATGAGGGAATATCATTCCAAACTTACAGGGAAAAATTAAATTTAGAAATACTAAATCAAATTTCACAAAATATAATATATATCTATAAATTAGAAAAAAATCCAACTTTTATCAATTCAATAATGAAAAATTAAGTTATACCATTTAGAAAAATTACATATTATAGAACGATTAAATATAAGATAAAACATATAACAATAATTAAGTAATGTGCAAAATAATAAATAAAACGTAATATGTAATTTTTCTAAATGGTATAATTTAATTTTTCATTATTGAATTGATAAAAGGTGTTTTTTTTTAATTTATATATAATATATATATATATATATATATATATATATATATATATATATAAATGAAAGAATGTAGTCGAACGAAGATGTTAACAAATTTCCTTTGCTCTCGACATATTTTGTTTTGTTTACCATGTAGGCAGTCATCGAAATTTTTGTTTGTCTTGTTGTCGAGAGAGGTTCCCTTTCTTTCCTGATGAGAAGATTGCATAATGCACCCTTTATTCCTTTGGAATGAAAACATGTTGTCTTCGAAACATATATCGAGAGTAAAGGAATTTTGTTAACATCTTCGTTCGACTCCATTCTTTCATTTATTCATATACAACACACAAATTTCTGCACATGAACCCGGAGTTTCTACCCTTGGACAGGTCGCTTCACCGTGTTTCTGACGTGAATTTGCTACCCAGGTTTCGGTTAAACGAATTTTCCATGCTGACGATAAACATAGGATAATTCATTCACCTATTTATATATATATATATATTATAATATTAGGGAGTATAACTCCAATCTTACAGGGAAAAATTCATTTAGTATTAAATCAAATTTCACAGTATAAATATATAAATATGAATTAGAGATAAAACCACTATTATGCAACTCAAACAGTGATAGACATAAACCAATACATAAATAACAAATAGTATATATATATATATATATATAAATAATATATATATATTATATATATATCATTACAAATTATATATATATATATTATTTGTTATTTATGTATTGGTTTATGTCTATCACTGTTTGAGTTGCATAATAGTGGTTTTATCTCTAATTCATATTATATATATATATATATATATATATATAATATATATATATATATATATATATATAATCACCGTGGCAGACCAGGCTGTCAGATATTGCTACACATCATTTGTCACAATGCGCTTCGCATTGTTTTAGCCTTCAAATGACGCCACCTCGCTGGCTAAGCGAGCAGGCCAACAGAAGAAAGAGTGAGAGAAAGTTGTGGCGAAAGAGTACTGCAGGGATCGCCACCACCCCCTGTCGGAGCCTCGTGGAGCTTTAGGTGTTTTCGCTCAGTAAACCCTCACAACGCCCGGTCTGGGAATCGAAACCACGATCCTACGACCGCGAGTCCGTTGTCTTAACTACTGGGCCATTGCGCCTCCATACACGCACGCACGCACGCACGCACGCACGCACGCACGCACGCACGCACGCACGCACGCACGCACGCACGCACGCACATACACACACACACACACACACACACACACACACACACACACACACGCACACACATACTTTAGTCCGCTAAAAGCCCATAAGTCAGGAAAAAGATGCACTCGTATATCTGTCAACAGAATGGGTATATTATCCAAAGTGTACAGTATTATATATTACCAATTGGTTTCGCGCTAGGTGTACGACGGTGTGTTAGGTAACAATCTGATTATATAACCCTACGCTCCTTAGAGGTAGCCGGTATGGAATGACTTATGGAGACTGCTCTCTATTGTTGGAAGTGAAAGGACACATCCAATTTGTGGTTACTGTGAAGAGGTGATGAAACGAACCGGGTAGGGGGTGTAGTCAAGAGTTATGTCTCTTGGTACTGAGACATCGCCACTGTAAGTCGGTAAGAGCTATCACGAAGTGTTTGTGGGAATTGTGTGCGTCTTTCAGATTGGTGTTCTTGTGGAAATGGGATATGTGTAGTGGTACTGAATGTATAACTTTTGCAGGGCGTGTAGTCATCAATTACTGTTTGCTAGTGTGTTTTCTTTCTGTATTGGTTAAGGTCATGGAGGTTTCATGTGTGCATGCAGTATGTGTAGGAGTACAATGTGTATGTATGTGTGTGAGTTTATATTGGAGGTGGTAGGAAACGGTCTATTTGATAGGTGTCCGCCGTCTTGGGGCGTGCGTATTTGTGGGTGCGTTGGTGAATGTGTATGTGGGTGCGTTGTTGAATATTCTGGTCAAACTCTTTGCCGGACTCCAGAGAATTGGTGAAGAGCCGATGCTTGGGGACTGGTGGTTGTAGTCATGATGGGACACGCAGGTATGATAGGATGTACTTTCTTTTATGTGGGCAAGGATTAAACACATCACTTCTGCTATTCAGATAAATGCCTGGGCGCTGGGTGCTCTTTAAAATCGCTCTTCTTCCAACCAGGCATAACCTGCTGCTATTGAAGTACGGTTTGCAGTTCTCCAGAATCTTCCACTTTATGTTGTACTCGGTGGCGCTTTATTTCAAAGACCAAACGTGTTTGGCTTGCGTTGTGGCGTTACATATCTCCCGGATGCTAAAAGAGGACTTGTGATTGTTAAAACGGGTTTTGAAGGAGACTCCAGTTACTTCTGCATACTTTCGCGCGTTTGGTTGCCATTTGGTCCAATAGCTGTTACCTCTGCCTCATGTACGACGTTCACCGTGTTACAGTGGCCGTTCAGTGGACATATGTTGCCCCTACATGAGCATCCTGCCTCTGTCTCGGGTGTGGGCCTACTTACTAAATTCTTTTTTAACATTAGGTGCACAGCTAAAGGAATTTCTCAGGGTATACCTATTGAATATTTTGTTGAATCTATTTGTACGGGGGAAGAGCATATCAACTAAGCTAAGAAAAACCTTACATACTCGGGTTTTAACATTTAAAGAGAAGGGTGGTGTGAACCACAACACTTTCTGATGTCGCTTTCTCTTGGAAGAGTTAGGTTTTGGCGTGTTACTAATTCTATCCTTGAAACCGCTGGCAGCCAGAGCCTCATTGTAGTTTGGGGTGGCAGCATCAAAAATCTCTGCTTGAAGGTAAGTTGGAGATTCTTCTGTTGACGCCCTTTACTTGGTTCTTGAAAACTATGGCTGGATGATAGGAACCTGTGTTAATGTATGATAACTTCTCGTTTGGCTTCTTAAAGGGTCTATGGGCAACAGACTCCAAGTCCAGGGTCACATCAAGGAAATCCACCGTTTTATATATATATATATATATATATATATATATATTATATATATATATATATATATATATATATATATATATATTATATATATATATATATATATATATATATATTATTTTATTCTTTTACTCTTTTACTCGTTCCAGCCATGCGGCTGGAGTCATGCTGGAGCACCACCGTGGTCCTTCTGATTTCCTCAGTCTGGGGTGTTTCATATCACCACTCATATACGTGATTTTGTCTAAGCTCTCTTAACCCGTTTGGTGTATAAGGGAGTTTGATTCCGCTGCCCTCGTCTGCACCTCATATCGGGCTGTTGGCTTATCTGGTATTGTGGAGAGGAGGATGTCTAGTTCCTTTTTGAAGACATCTACTTCCACCTTATGCAAATTTCTTAATTTTTGTGGCAGGGCATTGAAGAGATGTGGGCCTTTGAACCCTAGACTATTGCAGTACCTAGCCCTGAATTTAGACGGAGTGGATGGTACCTTTGGTACAATACAATGGTGGCCAGTTCTGGCATTTGTATAACACACAATGCCGAAATTAGGTACTAGCCCTTCTAGAGTTTTCCATATGTAGATTATATATATTTTATAATATATTATCATTAATATCAGGAAATCAATATTAGCAAATTCTTCAGAAAGATATATACGTGTGTTAAATAATTGTTGTATTAAAAATATAAATGTTTATAAATATATGTAAATATATGTAAATATGTATAAGTATAAATATATAATATATATGACAGTTTAAAAGTTTTGAATGAAGTTTTTAAAGTATCTTACGATCGTTTCGCAGAAGTGCTGTCCCTATGATGGAATCCTATATTGATAAGCATTTATAGACAATATTAATAATAATATATTATTAAATATATATATTATCGCTCGTATTAAATACATAAATACTTTAATAGTATTAATACTTTGATACAATAGAGCACTCAATATAAATTCAGTATATAATATTCCCATATTTAACTAAAGACTTATACGTAGATTATTGCATATCTGTCACGCCTATGCCCCAGGGAGTAAAGTTGCAGTTTTCTCAGCCTATCGCTGTAGCTCATCCGCTGCTCTGTTTCAACCTTTTTAGTATAGTGACGTTAGACTGCTTCAAGCTCTGTTGTTAATTTCGCACTATGTGTTGACCATAACTGGGAGCAGCAGTCCAGGCGGCTGAGAACAAAGGTTCTCCACAGGGTCAGCATAGTTTCTTGGTCTCTTGCCTTGAAGGACCTCAATATCCACCCTGCCAGTTGTTTGCATTTTGCTGCCACCTTGTGGATCTTTTCTTTTTGAAGGCCAGATTTTCCTAGTTAACTAAAAAATTTGAAACTTCGGCCCTTCAAAACCATGGGAGAAGCCTTTTCGGTAAAAAAAAAAAAGAAAATATTCAAAACATATCGTTAATATTTTTATTGGGCGACGAAATTAATCGATTTAAGAGATTAGCTGTTATTCTAGCACATGTAGAAGACAGAAGAAGAGGTAAATAATTTGAGCTCGAATGCTGCGATTTCATTGGTTAAAATTCTTAAAATTAAACTACGTTTAAGTTACGAATTACAATTTTGTTTTCAATTTTGTTTACAATAATGTTTTCTTTTGACACATTCTACCAGTATACGAAGTTTCAAATTGTTTAGTTAACTAGGAAAATCTGGCCTTCAAAATGAAAAGATCCCACCTTGTTAATGTTCATATAAAATGACGCTTCATTGCACTTACTGATCACCAAGTCTTTCACTGCCTGTGAATCTGGGACTGTATTGCCTTCGGGTCCTGTGTATATGCAGGCTCTAGTGCATTCGTGAGTTGATAGTGCAGTGCTTGAAAAATTTCCCAGCATTAAACTGCATGTTGTTTATTTCGGTCCACCTGTATGTCAAATTCAGGTCCTACTGAGACGTCATCTTGATTTTTTTTATTGCCTGTGATAATTTTGTATCATCGACGGAGCTAATGACTGACAGCCCGAGTGACCGACCGTGGGAATGCTGAAGGAAAATTCTGCGAGGAGCATTTTCTGCATAATCAATATAAATAAGGCAGTGTTGTTTCACCGAGGTCGACTTTGCCTTTCACCAAAGTATAGAGATGTACAATATGCATGTATGCGCGTATATGGTCGAATACAGACATTCAGAGACACATGCATAAATACAGACATACTTATTCGTCTACATATATATACATTACGTATATAATATAAATATATATATATATACTGATAAGCATGTATGTAGTATGTGCGTATGTTCATATATATACATATATAATATATATATATATATATATATATATATGTCACATGTGTCTGAGTGCGCATACACGTACAATACACTCACACATACACATACACATCCACATACACACACACACACACACGCGCACATATGCACACACACGCACATGCGCACACGCGCACGTTTTCCGGTAAACCCCCATCACCTGTTCCCTTTTTCAGAAAAAGCAGTAAAGTAAAAAAAAAAAAACAAAAAAAAAAAAAAAAAAAACCCAGAAAAAGTCAGTCAAACAATCGGGCTCCTGGTTAGTCAGAACAACTTCTTCCCTTCACTTTGCTTCTTTCTCCCCCCCTCCTCCTTTTCATCTCCTCATCCTTCTTCACTCTCTCTCTTACAAGCCAGCAAC
>NC_043004.1:7193917-7198917 GCF_006345805.1 Octopus sinensis
GCTTCCTGTTACGACTGAGCCCCTTTTTTCTAATATCTTCTTTCCTCGAGCTGCTGTTCTCAGTTACTCACTACCGTCGTCTTGTTTTCTTCTAGTCTTTGATATTCAGTTGTTTAAGTTGTTTTTTAATCGACATCTTTAGAATTTGTAGGTCCCAACTTTTCTTTTTTGTTATCGCTTACACCACCCCAAGCCTTGTTTGGGATAAAATTGTGTAAAAATAAAAAAAAATGTATATCTTCTGAAAAACAGATAAGTAGTGGTATAAGGAAAGTGGTGGAGGCGCAATGGCCCAGTGGTTAGGGCAGCGGACTCGCGGTTTCGATTCCCAGACCGGGCGTTGTGTGTGTTTATTGAGCGAAAACACATAAAGCTCCACGAGGCTGTAGCAGGGGGTGGTGGCGACCCCTGTTATACTCTGCCGCCCCAACTTTCTCTCACTCTTTCTTCCTGTTTCTTGAGTAACGCTGTGATGGACTGGCGTCCTGTCCAGCTGGGGGAAACACATACGCCATAGAAACCGGGTTACCTGGCCCATGAGCCTGGCTAGGCTTGAAAAGGGCGCATAAATAGAAAAAAACATACGGAAAGTGACCCTAGTACGTACTACAGTATTAACAACAAAGCAGAGCAATTAGTCCCGCTCATTAAAATAGATGTGAAAATTACCATTAGCATAATTTAGTTAATCTTAAATGCTGTCTAAAAGGGAATTAGAGTTAGCAATTAATGATAAAATTATGCTATCTACCCACCTTCCTTTTTGAAAGAACAGTTCGCCACTGGAAGAATGGTTTGACATTTTACACGACGAACGTGACGGTAAATTCACACAATTTGGTGTAATTGAGTTTTATCCTTCTTTCAATGTAACACTTTTAATAAAAAAAACTATGAAATTTGGATGTAGATACGCTACCGTTACAGATCTAGGCATAGATGACAATATGCATGGCAGAAAATTCCATCTCGCTTTCGAAGATTCTTTTTGGATAAAGGATTTTCGGCGTCCCTTTGGACTGCTTTGTTGGGGTTGAAAATTGCAAACTTGTAGGGTTATTATTTTGACAATCTGCCATCTGAATTTAATTTCATAGAATTAAGAGTATTAAGGGTTACAATGGTGTAACAACCTGCAATATGAATGGTTATCAATTAAAAACTTAAGACGAAGTTAATTTATACTTTTAGAAGTTTTGACCTTAAAAGGTGCAGCAGTTATCAATAATAGTTGTTAACCTCCTTAGATATTACTCTTAATCACACTTTAGACATTTATATTCATTACTGGAAACCAAATGAGGTTATACGCGTTACATTCACAATGACTCGTATCATTACCCTACTATTTAAAAAAAAGTTGTACAGAAACATGAGTCCAAGAATTTCCAGAACATTTTTTAATGAAGAGGCGTTTAACTGTACTGTAGTATTATTTTATAACGAGGCTCTACGCTGTAGCATCTTTGCCGACAAGATCAACCATTTCCCTCCACAGAAATCCGTTAATGCTGGAAGTACCAAGAAAAGAAAAATTATATGGTACAACACTACTTCCAGCTTGACCGACATATCTAATATTGCCGGATATTTTCTAGTGTAGTCATAATGCATACACATACACATTCATGCATACATACATACTCATATATATATATATATATATATATATATATATATATATATATATATATATATATATATATATATATATATATATATATATATATACATATATATATATATGTTAGAGTTCTTTGTTTTCTCCTCTTTATACTTTAAGCATTAGACATGAACTATTCTTTCATATTCACTTTGATCACTGTTACTGATTTATATTAGTACAGGTGCATATGTTTCTATGTATGTCCGCTGTGTGCACAGATGTTCCATAAGTTACTAATTCTCCGCTTGAAGCATTGTATTAACAACCCACCCTGATATAATTACAGCAACACGTAGCTATATCGATAAGTATGAGAAAAAAGATTGTTTAGCTGGTTTTTGTCTGTTCAATACACTAACATGTTGAGAACAGATGTCAAGAATGATTTAAAAGGTTGAAAGTTGTTTGTTGGGAGTATGATTTTCAGAGTTTAGTCAATAAAAAGATAGAAGTAATTTAGTTGGAATCATTTGTATAAACGTTGCCGAGGTTGACTCTGTCTTTCATTCTTCCGAGATCCAGTTGAGCGCGTCCCCTCAAGATTGCTGCCTTTTTGCCATATTTAGAAAGAATTTAGAATCATTAAATCTATACTACCACACCCATCTCAAGAATCTGAGAAAAGCTATTTGGCACGACTCAAAATAGTAAGAATTTATTTCAATCCTATTTTCATTGCCTTTATGTTTTTATAAGGTTTATTACTTTATTTTTAATATACATATATCACACACACACACACACACACACACACACACACACACACACACACACACACACGCACACACACACACACACACACACGCACACACACACACGCACGCACACAATAACTTATAAGCTTACAAAGTTTATAAGTTAAGTTAGAATGTTTTGAAATTATCTCAAATATCTGAAGGGTTAAATTTCTTGACAAATATTGTTGGGAGTGTTTTGGGAATTCTTTGCTCATTTGGAAAGAATTATTTAACCTATACTACAACAACCGTCCTAGGAATCTGAGAAAAGCTATTTGGCGTGACTGAAAATGGTGAGAATTATTTCAATCCTGTTTTCCTTCTCTTTATGAGGGAGAGAGAGAGAGATAGAGATAGAGAGAGAGAGAGAGAGAGAGGCATTGGTCTTTTGTAGAAATATGATATATTTTCATATTTGCTTGCGATACTTTCATTTGATTTTCTTTACCCCTCCCTTTTATTTACTTTTCTTGGAATACAAAAATACAAAGAGAAAAAAAAAATCTTTCTGTACATGGCTTTTCTTCTATGAAGAAATTTCGATTAAACTGAATGTTATTTCTTTCTTCTATTCAAGAAAATCATAATCTTTTATTGTTCTGATGTTCGCATCACAAGAGATATGTTGGGTAATTTGGTTTTAATTAACAATGATCTGATTAATTATTCATTAGTATGTGGTGTAATGTCTGCACAGCAGACCCTACGTTTTCAATACATATATACCCTTTTACTCTCTTTTACTTGTTTCGGTCATTTGACTGTGGCCATGCTGGAGTACCGCCTTTAGTCGAGCAAATCGACCCCAGGACTTATTCTTTGTAAGCCTAATACTTATTTTATCGGTCTCTTTTGCAGAACCGCTAAGTTACGGGGACGTAAACGCACCAGCATCGGTTGTCAAGCGATGTTGGGGGGACAAACACAGACACGCACACACACACATATACGACGGGCTTCTTTCAGTTTCCGTCTACCAAATCCACTCACAAGGCTTTGGTAGGCCCGAGGCTATAGTAGGAGACACTTGCCCAAGGTGCAACGCAGTGGGACTGATCCCGGAACCATGAAGTTGGTAAGCAAGCTACTTACCACACAGCCACTCCTACGCCTATAATATGGATAAAAATATAATCACTTGAAAGATAAAATAATCAAGAAGAAAGTCGCTAGTTTGTAAGAAGAAATTGAAAATGTAATGGATTTTAGTGAAAATAAAAAGAGGAAGATATTGACAATTCGAAAATCCAAACATGAACGAAAATAGTAGTTTTATGAACACAGGTAGAAAATAGTTCTACCTGTGTTCATAAAACAGTTGTGGAATAATCATGACATTGTTTTACGAAAACATGAGTGCAGCAATGTTGCCAGCAAAGTTCAAATTAAAAGATTATGCCCTTTTTTTTTATATGCTCTCAAAAGGAGAAAAGTGTTAGAACATGATGCTCATGGAAGTAAATAGGGATTAAAAAATTATGTAGGTGAACTATTATGCATACACGATGATGCACCAGACCAACAATTTTAAAATGCTTCGTTGAGGAGAAAAGTTATCCCAAAAGTACATGGTCAAAAGCTATTGAAAAGCGAAGGACAAATTCAGTGTATTCAAAAGAATCAGCGGGAATTAAGAGCAGAATATTTTCAGGGCTTGGGGGACTAAATGCTAAGGACAGGGAAGACTTGATTACCAGAGAGTTCAATTTGAAGCTGAGAAGATACTAAAAGAAATATTTGTTCCTTCTCGAGCCACGCCCGGCTCATTGGGGCCGGTTTCCCGGTTTCTTTGGCGTATAGGTTCCTCACCTGGATGGGACATCTGTCGCAGGTGAGCTGCAAGACGAATGAGTGAAAGCAAGTTGTAGCGAAAGAGTCAGCAGAAGTTCGTCATTACTTTCTGCCGGAGCCGCGTGGAGCTTAGGTATTTCGCTCATAAACACACACATCGCCCGGTTTGAGATTCGAACCCGCGATCCCTCGACCGCGAGTCCGCAGCTCTAAGCACTAGGCCATGTACCTCCACACTAAAAGAAATGATGAAAGAAAATATACTCAGAAAAGTGAAAGGTTTTGTTTATTTCTCTGAATTGCAACATAGGGGTCTTCCACATGCACATATGCTGTAATCTTGGAGCAATAAAATAAACCGTATACTGCAAACGATATGAATATGTTTTGTTTCTGCAGAGCTTAGAATGATCCAGAACTATTGGAAATCTTTTTTGAAGTTTAATTTAACCCTCTCCCATGTAACACTCCCTGACTCAAGACGATGCTTATTAAGTGATAAAGTATCCAAGAGAGGTACCTGAGAGAATCGATGGCCATTCACCAAACCAAGCACTCAATAGGTGAAGAGTATTTTTTACGCATAATAACTGATGGTTAATTATATATATTTATGCATCCATAAAATGCATCTACAGTTACATATTAAAATTATCGTCAAGTTACAGAATACAGGAGGAATGGAACAAGAAGATAGTTGACTGAGCTGCTATTGTGAAAATAGTTATGACCAATTCTTCATTTCAAAAAATTGACGAAACTGAAACACGAGTGTGCGACCACAGAATCAAGAGGACTACAATTTG
>NC_043004.1:7203917-7231417 GCF_006345805.1 Octopus sinensis
CCGATTATTAGAGCCTTCAGATTCAAAATGACCCCGAAACGATAATTCCTGGAGGCCTAAAAAAACAACAACATCGATCAATCGTTGCAGAATGGATCTGTTTCGTCGAACTTTCTCATTATGCTGTTGTATGCTTTGATTTTTACGTGCATCTAATTGTAAGTCTATGCGAACATTCCCGAATATTTTAAGGTCTATCAAACATTTTATATGCCTTTAAGAACGCTCGTGCTTTAGCATATCCATATGTAAATTATTTAAATCATCATAGCCTTTATCATTCCAAACATTTTTTTCTAAGCCAAAAAGTAAACACGGCCAACAGAATAATTTATTAAGAGCAACACTTCCAGTTAACCATTTCTTCTTTTCATACGAATTAACCTGAAATTGTCTCGTGAATTTCTTGTTGTAGCTTCGCAAATTAGGTAAATTCGGTGTTGGTCTCCCACGATTTATAATTAATTTTTTCCCATCGAAGTCCCTTTTAGAAAAACTAGTTCTCAAAATATCGTTTATAACACACATTTCACTCATTTTGAAAAAGGCTGCTCTTATTTAAGGACCCACGTGGAAGCGCCGGCGTAAATTTTAAGTCAATTTCAACAAAACGGAAAAAATACCCTTTGTTAAATTAATTTAAGATTAATTAGCTATTTCTGAAATAAGAAATATAATATAGATATTTTTGTTTTCAAAACTTTCCAAAAATATGATAGTGCAAACGGATGTTTTGGATAAAAGATTTCAAACTTACATGCGAAGGCTATTCCAACATTTCAGCTGGCTAACTCAAGAATTATGGAACGGCTCTTGTTCCGGTCAAAATAGCCAGAGAGGCGTGATATGCGGTCTTAGCACAGCATGACACGCCAAACTGAATTTGTCGAATCACTGAGAGAGAAGGGGGTGACCATTCCTCCTAGCATATCTTTTAAACAAGTCACTAAGAGAGAGAGGAAGAAGGGACAAACTATCAAAGACAGAGAGAAGGGGTCTCATGCGGTCTTCCCAACGCATGACAAGCGATAAATTTATCGAGTCACTAAAAGAGAGAGAGAGAGAGAGAGGAAGGAAGGACAAACTAATACAGACAGAGAGGGAGTGTGTATCATGCGATCTTCTAAAAGCATTTATCAAAGCAGATGTACGAAGGGGAGACAATATTTCTAAAACAACTGGACGTATTTTCTTTGAAACAAAGAAGGCATGCAGCGCATACCTTGCATTGCTGAGAGTGCACGCCCCTGATATATATATATATATATATATATTATATGTAGAAAAATACAAACTGGGACAAGAACGTAAAGCATTTAGAAGACGATACAAAAAACACGGACGGGACATTCGAAGCCTTCAATCTTCAGTCAAGAACCGGATCATCCCAGCAACCTCGGCTGATCAATCCCAAGATCGCTCCGATCCGGCCAGCCCCAAGGAAAAACCAAGCCACGAGCACCAGATTTCTTGGAAGAAGGACCGAATGTACACGAAACAGGGACAGAAAAACGGAATATAAAACGGAATATAAAATACAAAAAACAATAATGGTAAAAACAGGACAAAAAACAGCGGGTGTCTTACGACTAATAAACAGTACAAGTTTAGCTGGCGTATTTGGAGAAAATGCCTTTATCGGCAGACGAAGACAACAGATGTTCTCACGGCAGTGGTCGGAGGCCAAAATGCTGATTTTCACCAAGCTTTATGAAAATAAACAAAAGACGAAGGCAGGTGGAGTACAAACAAACAATTGTATTAGTATGGCGCTCAGGAATATAAATAAAGCAAGTCTTTTACGTTTCGAGCCTACGCTCTTCAACAGAAAGATACACAGAAAAGAAACACGGAGAGAAACAAGGAGAGAAAAAAATGCGTGCAGAAGCTAGCGATTCAACATGGCGATCTGATTCCGGCCAGAAGTCAAAGATCAAACGTGAGACACAAGAGCGAAAATAGGGGAGATAACAGGGTCAAATGACTTCGCCCCAACATAAGGGTGCGTGTGTGTATGAGAGAGTATGTAGTGCGTATGAAAGTTCTGGACGTGTATATGTATGTTGTGATGTGTAATGTCGTATGGTGTAGTGTAGAGAGAGGAGATGAGGGGGAGAGGGGAGGAGGATGGAGGAGAGATGAGGGGGAGGGTGAGAGGGCAGAGAGAGAGGAAGAGGGGGGAAAAGGAAAGAGGAGAAGAGGAGGGAGAAGGGGAGAAGAGGAAAGGTGAGAGTGAGGAGGGGGAGATGAAGGGGGAGGGTGAGAGGGGGGAGAAAGAAAGAAGGAGGGGGTGAGGGTGAGATGAGATCAGATGAGGGGGGAGAAGGAAAGAGGAGGGAGGAGAAGGGGAGAAGGAAGGAGAGGAGAAGAGGAGGGGGATGGGAAAGGAGGAAGAGGAGCAGGGGGAGGATAGGGGGAGGGGGAGAGGGGAGGAGGATGGAGGAGAGATGAGGGGGAGGGTGAGAGGGCAGAGAGAGAGGAAGAGGGGGGAAAAGGAAAGAGGAGAAGAGGAGGGGGATGGGAAAGGAGGGAAGAGGAGCAGGGGGAGGATAGGGGGAGGGGGAGAGAGGGGAGTGAGGGAGCAGAGAGAAAGAGAGAAGGGGAAGAGGGAAGAAGAAAGAGGAAAGAAGAGGAGGGAAGAAGGGAAGAGGGGGAAAGAGAGTAGGAGTGAAAAGATGAAGGACTGAAGAGACTTAGGAGTCGGGGGAGGAGGTTAGAGGAGGAGGGGGGAGAGTTGAGACCAAATGGCGTAAAAGAGCGAAGAGAGAAGATTAATCCCTGTTTACGGCCGGCGCAAACGGGAATCCGGATGGCCTCTGTGCAAGGACAAACCAAACACAGACAGGTGTTGCAAGGAATGACCGGTGGAGCGGAAATGGCGTGAGACCGGTGTGTCGTTGGCAAGGCGGATGTCACGGAGGTGTTCCGCGAACCGGTCAGCCAAGCGGCGTCCCGTTTGTCCGATGTACAGGGAATGGCAGAGAGAGCAAGAGATGCAATAGATGATATTGCTGGAGGTGCAGGTGAAGGAGTTGATGATGCGATAGGGTCGATGATGGGTGCCAGTGAGGAGGGTTGTGTTGGAGAGGTAAGGGCAAGTGCAGCAACGTGGGCGGGAGCAGGGGAACGAGCCAGGTTGGGAGGTAGGGTCAGGGAAGGAGCTGTGGACCAAAAGGTCTCGTAGGTTATGGGCTCGTTTGAAGGAGGGGAGGGGTCGGTTAGGGAAGAGGTGTGAAGTGGACGGGTCGGACTGGAGATGCCGGAAAGCTCGAAGAATAGTGCGTTGGAGAGGTAGGGTCGTGGGGTGGTAAGTGAGGGGAAAAGGGAGGCGGGAGACTACAGGGCGGGTTCGAGGGGAGAGAGCAGATGCACGGTCTACGGAACGTGCTCTGGCAAGGGCGGTGTGGATAGTGGTGAGGGGGTATCCACGTAGGATGAAGTGGCGAGCCATGCGTTGAGACTGAGTCTCAAAGTAATGGTCGTCTCTACAGAGCCTACGTAGACGGAGGAATTGGGAATAGGGGATGGAAAGCTTGGTGTGTTTTGGGTGGGAGGAAGAGAAGTTTAGGTATGAGTGTGAGTCTGTGTTTGTAGTGAATGGAGGTGGTAAGAGTGGAGTGATGAATGCTAACCGAAATGTCGAGGAAGGAGACAGAGGTGTTGGAGATAGTGGAGGTGAAGTGGAGGGCAGGATGGAAGGAATGAACGAAAGAGAGGAAGGAATCTAGATGTTCACGGGATAGTGAGGTGGCACCGATAATGTCGTCAATGTAACGACCGTATAGTTCGGGAGTGGGACCAGTGAAATTAGAGAATATTTGGGCCTCAACATAGCCAACGAACAGGTTCGCATAGTTGGGGCCCATTCGCGTTCCCATGGCCACTCCCGAGACTATTGGTAGAACTCGCCCGCGAACGAGAAGCAGTTAAGAGAAAGGACAAGTTCGGCCAGACGAATGAGTGTGGAGGTGTCGGGTTCGGGGTTGGGGCGGAGGTCGAGAAAGTGTTGAAGTGCCCGCAGTTCTTCGTGGTGAGGTATGACGGCTCTGGATGTCCATTGTAAAAAGTATTTTGGAGGAGCCGGCCAGGGTTGTTGGGTTTGTGGATTGTAGATTCAGATGAATATGGTATTTAAGTTGAGGCACCAGAATTTAGTACAGTATTATCCATACAATTTCAAAGTAAGGTGATTAAAATCAAAATAAGCAACAAGGATATCCAAAAGTAATTCAACTCCATTTAATTGAACAATGCAATCATTACATCAATTTAAAATGCAGAGCAATCCTCAGCTGCACAAAGACATAGAATTTAATTAAATTAGAACAGATTCACACATTAGTATAATTATACCTAAATTCTCCAAGGGGTTAAGGAGATAGACAAAGAACATGCTGTCTCCACTCCAGCATAGAAGTTACTAAGTTATCAAGAAGATATACATTGTTACAGACTCTGCCTGTCACTGATTTTTTTTTGTTTTTATGGGTTCAGTTTTAATTTATAGACTAGTTTATCAAATCCTTATATATCTGAGAGAACAGAGGGCAGTATCTGTTAGGGGTAGGGCTGAGAGAGCAGACAGAAATCATAGTTGGTATAGTCATATAAATCAAGATTTATTAGAAGCAATATCATGAGGTTTGGTAAAGAAAGCTTAAACAAGATGTTAGCAGACAATTAAGGGGGTCACCCACTAGTAGATCATTGATAATGAAATAGGGGAAGTCTTATCGTGTAGTACTATAGTCAAATATTTTAAACAATGTTGCTATATTGTATACAGTTAAAGTTTAGGGTTATTCAGAGGATTATTAAGAATATTATAACAAAAGGGAGTATATACTAAACTTTTATCACGATAGAGGGAGGAAAAGAAATTATCCAGAAATAGTTTAATATTTATGCATATTGTACACTTAAATACTAACTCATCAGATGGTATCTGTGAATATTGATTAATTGGTGTATACCGGTATTAATAAAGGAGTATTGAGGCAAAAGAACATGATAATTATCTTTATATATATAAAACTGAGAATGTGTGTGTGTGTGTCTGTCTGTCTGTGTGTTTCCCTAAAACTTGAGAACTACACAACCAATTTCATTTAAATTTTACACATGCCTTACTTAGGGTCCAGGGAGTGTCATCGGCAAAAGATTTTTAAAACTTTTTGCCTAGGGCGAGCCCACAGCAATATCATATCTTCTCCACTACGATTCCCTAAAACTTGAGAACTACACAACCAATTCCATTCAAATTTTACACATGCCTTACTTAGGGTCCATGTAGTTTCATGGGCAAAAAAAATGTTCAACTTCTTGCCTAGAGCAAGCCCATAGCAATAACATATCTTCTCCACTATTTCAGTATTACATGTTAAAAGTGAAACAAAAACATTTCTCTATTTTATGTCAGATACTTTCACTTTAACAATAAAAATAATAATAACAATTGAATTATATGTAGTAAGTAATAATTAAATCAAACTAAAGTATAATATAATCGTAACAAAACAAAAGTAAAAATAGCAATTGGTACAAAATTGCATCAATGACTTGAATTTGAATAAGTGGTTTCACATGAATGGGAATAAATTAAAAATAAAATTAGCCTGCAGAAATGGAATAGTCCTGATGGATAATAAAAAATAAAATTAAAGAAAAGACTATTGTCTATAAAGTATAGAATGTAGAGAAAAAAGATTTGAACACATGGAGGAAAGCACCTTCGAAAAGTGTCTTGGTGCGACTATGAAAGGTATCTAATCAGAGGCGGTTAATTCGCCACAATAGAAGCAAGGTTCGAGTCAACGGAGCGTGCAAGGGAGTACTCGACTCGAACTTGCAAAGTGAAATATTTTATTTTTACCTTTATATCTGGGATGTAGGACGTCCTGTAAAAAAATTTTAAATGCCCCCCCCCCAGAAGTAGAGGTAGGCTGGATTGTAGCCACACTTCTATACAAGAGGGAGGACAAGATACAATTGATCGAAATTACAAGAGACGGGCTAACAATTCCAGTCTGTTATATATTTTGAGTATTGTTATCACTAGCGATATCAAGATATAACTTTGTATTTTGTATTTTATGTGTAGATGTATAAAAATATATAGATGTACATGTAATATGTACACATATATATACACATATATACATGCACTAGCACTATGACCTGGCAACGACGGGTCTTTAATGCTAGAGTATTAATAAAATTATAATCTAAGCAGTTTTTTTATAAGTTGTGAATATACCAGTATAGTTTTATATAAGCAAAGTATGAATTTATAGAGATACAAAAATTAGGTTAATTTTATAAATAAATAAAGGCTAGTTATAAAATAATAAAGAAATAAAATAAAATAATCAAGTAGGGCAGAACACCGTAGACAAGAATAAATTAGCTTAATTATTAATACTATGGTAAAGTATACATAGCTAATTAACACCAATAGAGAAGATTTATAGAAAAAGTATAATAATTCAAAATATATTAGACTAAAAATTATATATTTACTTATTTAGCTAATATCAATAAAGGATTGATGTCTGATATCATCTAAAGTAATATTTAAGTTATGGAACAATCATATTTTACACTAATCCTTTTTTTAAAAACTAAAGGTTATATTATAGGTTTAAGAAGTTATTATTATTACTCCCTACATGATATTTATAGTTTCTTAGTGATACTTGTTTAGAAGGGTTATTTATATAAAGGACCTTATAAATACTAAGATCAGGAGGGTAGAGCCATTTAAGAAAGAGATAAATCAAGTAATTTCTAAAGATTATTTCAAACAATATTGTCTTATTGTATAAAGTTAAAATTTAGGGTAATCAAGGAGATTATTAGGAATGAAATTTTAACGAAAGGATAAAACTTCTTTGAATATTTTGAGTATATATACCAAATTTTTACCACAATAGAGGGAGGAAAAGAAAATTGCAAAGAAATAACTTAAAATTTATTTATTTATTACTTATCTAAATATTAACTTATTATATGGTTTCTATTGGATTTAACTGGTATTTAATAAGGGAGCAACTGAGGTTAAAGAACATGTTAACTATCTACTGATTTAATTAAATTGAACTATTTTAAGTTGTTGAGATACCGGTATTACCTTATATAAGCTGAGTATGAATTAATAGTGGTATAAAGGTTAGATTTATTTAAGGCTACTATAAAATAATAATAATAATAATAATAATAATAATAATAATAATAATAATAATAATAATAATAATAATAATGATAATAATAATAATAATTATAATAATAATAATAATAATAATAATAATAATAATAATAATAATAATAATAATAATGATAAAATGATTAGTTAGGTAGAACCTCATAGAAAAGGAATAAAGACAGCCTAATTAATCACTAAAAACCATAATAAAATATCCAAAATTATCTTCAATAGCAAATATTTATAGAAAATGTATAATAATTTAAGTATTATGAACTAAAAATTGTTAATTAACTTATTTAGTTTATTATAATCAGGACTGAAACCCAGTATTGGTTAAAAGAATAATTGTTCTTAAAAAGATATGCTAATTATATACTAATATTAAATTAAGAGTTATAATATAGATTTTAAAAGTTATTTGTGTTAATCCATAAATGATGTTAGAGTTTCTTCGGGGTACTTAATTAGAAGGGCTGTTTGTATAAAGCCAATATAAATACCAAAATTAGGAGGACAGAACATTTTAAGAAAGGGATAAAAAAACTTAGTTACTAAAACTGTTTTAAACAATATGTCATTATTGTATAAAGTTAAATTTAGGGTTATCAGGAAGATTTATCATTGAGGTAAGAGAACAAATTTACTATAAATGACTTAAATCATAATCTAAGTAGTTTAATTTAAAGTTGTGAAGATACCCATATTGTTTTTTATGAGCTAAGTATGGATTTATAGGAGTACAAAAATTTAGGTTTATCTAAAGGCAATTATAAAGTATTAAAATGATCGGGAAGGGAAGAAACACCATAGAAAAGGATATAAAATAGCTTAATCACAAAAATCATGATGAAGTATATATACAACTTAGTAACTTCGATAGAGAAGATTTATAAAAAATATGTAATAATTCAAGTATTTAAAACTAAAAATTTTTTTATTTACTTAATTAGCTTGTATCTATAATCACTGATACCCAGTATTAACTAAAGGAAAATTAATGCTGTAGGGCATGGTACCTATGCACTGATTTTAAACTAAGAAGTACATTATAAGTTTTAAAACTCAAGATCAATAAAGTGCTACTTTCTAAAATATTTGAAGGTACGGGTGGAGCTATGTACACATGATACCCTAAGGTCAAATCGATTATTAATCAGGTTGCCATTATCTTTATGCTTAAAAACTTCATGTTTCCATAAAGCAAAGCTCACACCCATATCTGCTATTTCTATAAGGCTGAGCTATTCTTATTATTTCCCATTTGAGGCTAAATCCAAACCCACTTTCTTTCAATTCCCAAATCTTACTGGATAATGACATACAATTCGCTTTAACTTCAAAGGATGACATGTAATTGTATATACGCTGTTTCAAATTAATCGAACAACCAAAGTAAATATAATTATTAGTTGTAGTTATTATTGTGCATTTATATACTACGTTCTGGGTAAGACATCGGCCTAATAACGGACAGTGGGATTTAACTCTACAATTGCAACTTGGAGAATTATTATTATTAATATTAGTATTATTAAGATTTAAATTATTATTTATATTTTTATTGTTAATATTTTTGCTATTAATAATTCTATTATCAAGTATGTTATGTTTTACCTCAATACTCCTTTATTAATACCAGTATATACCAATTAATCAATATTCACAGATACCATCTGATGAGTTAGTATTTAAGTGTACAATATGTATAAATATTAAACCATTTCTGGATAATTTCTTTTCCTCCCTCTATTATGGTAAAAGTTTAGTATATACTCAAAAGTATTCATAAATTTCTATCCTTTTGTTATAATATTCTTAATAATCCTCTGAATGATCCTAAACTTTAACTGTATACAATATAGCAACATTGTTTAAATTATTTGACTATAGTACTACACGATAAAACTTCCCCTGTTTCATTATCAATGGTCTACTAGTGGGTGACCCCCTTAATTGTCTGCTAACATCTTGTTTAAGCTTTCTTTACCAAACCTCATGATATTGCTTCAAATAAATCTTGATTTTTATGACTATACCAACTATGATTTCTGTCTGCTCCCTCAGCCCTACCCCTAACAGATACTGCCCTCTGTTCTCTCAGATATATAAGGATTTGATAAACTAGTCTATAAATTAAAACTGAACCCATAAAAACAAAAAAAAAATCAGTGCCAGGCAGAGTCTGTAACAATGTATATCTTCTTGATAACTTAGTAACTTCTATGCTGGAGTGGAGACAGCATGTTCTTTGTCTATCTCCTTAACCTCTTGGAGATTTTAGGTATAATTATACTAATGTGTGAATCTGTTCTAATTTAATTAAATTCTATGTCTTTGTGCAGCTGAGGATTGCTCTGCATTTTAAATTGATGTAATGATTGCATTGTTCAATTAGATGGAGTTGAATGAAACGATTGTACTGCATTGCCTCTGGATATCCTTGTTGCTTATTTTGATATATATATATATATATATTTGTAAAAAATGAAGTTCGAAAATGCTGCTGTATTATACAATTTTTAATTTTTATATATACATTATAACATGTTTCAGTTCCTGAAATGAACCTTATCAAAAAAAGTTATATATAAAAAAAGACAGCTCATGCCGTCAAACACAAGAAATTCATTTATAATACACAACGGAGTCAGACATCTTAGAGTTCATGTATAGTTGATATATAGTTCATGTATAGTTGATATATAGTTTGAAGTATATGTTCAAAGTGTTCGATGCAGTGGCCCACGGTGGCGATACGTATTCAATACAAAAAACAGATCAAAGTGGTGGAAAGCGGTCAATACAGAAGATTGATATTTCCGAAAGAGCGAGGAATTCATTTTTACCTTAAGCAATTGTGATGACCTATGGTGGAAGTTCGCTGTGTGGTTCTAGTGAGTTTTTGTGAAATGCTCGGTTTTATAATGCCTGTTAGGTGGTCAATCTAGCGTAGCGTGACGTCATCAATGTTTTGACCAATCGTTTCGTTAGGTGGCTTTAATCAAGTAGAACGGGACGTCATCATTATTTTGACCAATCGCTGCATTATAACTCCCTCTTGTTTGTTTCCTGTTTTGACCAGTCGCTTCGTTAGTCAAGTAGAACGGGACGTCATCATTATTTTGACCAATCGCTGCATTATATCTGCCTCTTGTTTGTTTCCTGTTTTGACCAGTCGCTTCGTTAGTCTAGCAGAGCGGGACGTCATCCAGATTCTGCCCAATCACGACTTATAGCTACATTAGATCTGCCCCCTGTCTGTACTTGTTAGGTGACTATTCAAGCAGAAAAGGACGTCATCAATATTCTGACTAATGACTGTCCCCTGTTTGTATCCTGTCCATTCTAGCAGAGCTAGACGTCATCAACTTGTTGACCAATCAGAATCGGGTCTGACCCTTAGCTGTATCGTATGTATCAGGGTCAGATTTGCACGAAAGAATTTTTTTCCTTTTTTACTAAGGCATATTTCCGTCAGAGTGAGTGTCTGTTTGAAGTAGCAGCCGTGGTGGAATTTTGCTTCTCCTTTCCGGAGGACTTATCTTTTGTTTTAGTATTCCTGGCCCAGGGTGTTTAAACTTGGTCTAAATTTTTTTATGAAATATAGTTCTTTATTTTGGCGTTGTGTGAAGGTTGCGTTGTCACTGAATTTATAGAGCGGGTTAGTTGTAAATTTCGGATTTACATTTCCAGCACATCTATCTATGTGTCCGCTGACCGGTATTTTGCGGTAATCAGGGTTTCTAATTTGTGATTTATGCACCGCCATCCTGTTACGTAAGCTATTTTTGTATGGCCTATATACTGCCTATTGCAGCCTGCGCATGTTATGACGTAAATTAAGTTTTCTGATGCGCAGGTGAAGTTTGTTCTAATGGTGAACTGGTGGCCTTGTTCCAGTATAAATTCTGATCCTTCTTTCAAGATGACACAGATTCCGCAGTTGGGCCTTCCACATTTTCTAACTGCTGGTTTTGTGGTTGATGTTGAGTGCAGTGTAGCTTGGGTTAAAATCCTTTTCAAGGATTTTGGTTGCCGTTTACTTTTAATGATGGTGTGTGTTTCGAGGATCCGGTTCATCTTTGGGTCTCCCTTTAGTAGGGCTGTGCTTTGTAGTATGGTGTTGAAGGCCTCATTGTTGAGTGGGTTGTGTGTAGAGATGTAGGGAAGGGTTTTTAATTGTTCTTTCTTTTTTGGTTTTGTTTGTCTCAGGTCTTCTATACTTAATTTAAGTACCCGTTGGATTGCACTGTCTATTAGGGGCTGTGGATAGTTTCTATTTGTGAGTGTGGTTCTAAGTTCCTGGAGACGTGTGTGTCGGGTGTTTGTGTCTGATATTATGGTGCAAATCCTTCTAGCTAAACAAAAAGGGACATTCATTCTAGTGTGTCGTGGGTGGCATGAATCAAAGGGTAGGTACTGTTTAGAGTCTGTCGGTTTATAGTAGATATCTGTCTCTATTTTGTTGCCGGTTTTCTTAATGAGGATGTCTAAAAATGGTAATTCTTTTTCGTTGTGGTCCATCGTGAATTGTATATTGTCATTTATTCCATTTAATAGAATTTTAAATTCCTCAAGTTTCTCTATGCCTTTGTCCCAGATGATGAAACAGTCATCGAGGTATCTTTTCCAGTTGTTATGGATATAGGTGGCGAAGGTGTTTCCATATTTCTCGAGTGTCATCCGGTATAGTATTTTCTCGAGGTATCCCATCACTAGGTTGGCAAAATATGGTGCAGTACGCGTGCCCATCGCTGTTCCCGATCTTTGCCTGTAGAAATCATTGTCAAAAATAAAATATATAACTTTTTTTGATAAGGTTCATTTCAGGAACTGAAACATGTTATAATGTATATATAAAAATTAAAAATTGTATAATACAGCAGCATTTTCGAACTTCATTTTTTACAAATATATACCTACTCGTATACGAGCTAATCCTATTATATATATATATATATATATATATATATATATATATACATATATACACACATATATATATACAATATAATATATATATATATATATATGTAATATATGCATGTATATATATATCTATATATCTATATCTATATATCTCTCTCTCCTCTTTGTGTCTGTCTGTCTGTCTGTCTGTCTGTCTGTCTGTCTGTCTGTCTGTCTGTCTGTCTCTCTCTCTCTCTCTCTCTCTCTCTCTCTCTCTCTATATATATATATATATATATATATATATATATGTTGGAATCGAAATGCCTTAAGAGTCAATCTAGCGAAAACCAAAGTCTTAGTAAATAGGAAGACAACCAAATCACAAATCCCTTCAGGTAGACGGCCTTGCTTGATCTGTAGAAAAGGCGTAGGCAGAAACTCCATATGATGTACCTGGTGTAAGCTATGGACACATAAGGGGTGCAGCAATATCAAAGGAAGGCTAACTGGGAAGATAGTTTTTCTGTGTAGCAGATGCATAGAGGCAATAAATACTGATGTACAAAAAACAGGTTCCATCATATGCTAGGCGAAAAACTAGTAGTCGATGGCTTCCGTTACCTAGGTGACCAAGTCAGTAACGGGGGAGGGTGCGTTGAAAGTGTAGCAGGGGGGATGCTCTGAGACCATAGCTGCAAGAATAAGAATAGCCTGGGCAAAGTTAGGAGAGCTTCTACCTCTGCTGTCAACTGACGGCCTCTCGCTCAGGGTGAAAGGTAGACTGCATGATGCATGTGTGTGAACAGCCATACTATACGGCAGTGAAACATGAGCCGTGACTACTGAGAACATGCGTAGGCTTGCAAGAAATGAAGCTAGTATGCTCCGCTGGATGTGTAATATCAGTGTGCATACACGACAGAATGAAAGCGCCCTGAGAGAAAAGTTGGACATATGAAGCATCAGTTGTGGTGTGCAAGAGAGACGACTGCGCTGGTATGGTCATGTGTTGCGTATGGATGAGAAAAAGCTGTATGAAGAAGTGTCACACCCTAACAGTGGAGGGAACCTGTGGAAGAGGTAGACCCAGGAAGGCATGGGATGAGGTGTTGAAGTACGACCTTCGAACGTTGGGCCTCACAGAGGCAATGACAAGCGACTGAGACCTTTGGAGATAAGCAGTGCTTGAGAGGACTCGGCAAACCAAATGAGATCGTAGCCGCGGTCGATGCTAGTGTCGCATAACCGGCCTGTTTAAAAGTACCCTTCAGTAGTTGAGAAGAACTGTTGCGTCAAGTGAAATCGTAGTCGTGACCGATGCCAGTGCCGCCTGGCTGGCACCCGTGCCGGTGGCACGTAAAAAGCACCATTCGAACGAGGCTGATGCCAGCGCAGGTGACACATAAAAGGCACCATTCGGGCGTGGTTGATTCCAGTGCTGCCTGACTGGTTCCCGTGGTGGTGGCACGTAAAAAGTACCATTCGAGCGTGGTCGATGCCAGTGCGGACTGACTTACCCCGTGTCGTTGGCACGGAAAAAAAACCCACTACACTCTCGGAATGGTTGGCGTTAGGAAGGGCATCCAACTGTAGAAACCTTGCCAGATCATATTGGAGCCTGGTGCAGCCTCCTGGCTTGCCAGTCCTCAGTCAAACCGTCCAACCTATGCCAGCATGGAAAGCGGACGTTAAACGACGACGATGACGATAATATATATATATATATATATATTTGAGGGCTTCTTTCAGTTTCCGTCAACAAATCCACTCAGAAGGCTTTGGTCGGCCCGAGGCTATAGTAGAAGACACTTCCCCAAAGTACCATGCAGTGGGACTGAACCCAGAATCATGTGGTTGAGAAGCAATCTTCTTACCACACAGCCACTCCTGTCTCTCTCTCTCTCTCCCTCTCCCACTCTCTCTCTTTGACTAATTGTCTGTCTGTCTCTCCGTCTATCAATTTATATATCTGTCTGTTTAACTATCTATATGCAAGTGTGAATATGAGTGTGAATGTATGCGGGAAGTAAAATGTATAAAATGCAAAAGGCAAAAGAAAAAAGAAGTGAAAATGAAAAAAAAATCAACACATAGATCTAGCATGCAGTAATACATATAATATATTGTTGTGAATAGTTCAGCTGGTATAGTACTTCTTGACCTACTTTGCTTGGGGTGGAGACTGAAAGTCTACAATACAAAGTTATAGTCCTTTGTTTTAGAAAGAGTAATGAGCCTTTAGGGGACCTTTGGCCTTGTGCCGGCCAGGGAAAGTTCGTTGTAGACACCCCTTAAATAAGCAGTTCAGTTTGTGAGTGGGAGAGACAGTCGGCATTTGGGAATCAGGGCGGACAGTCAGGATTTGGGATTCAAGGCAAGCAGTTGGCAGTTGGATTGTACAGCGAGTTAGTAATGGTTTGTTCTGCTGTGACAGAGAGAGATATACAGAGTATTAGGCAGCTAATAGAGATGGAATACAATGTGAGGCATTGGCTGATGTAACGGTATGTGTTAATTGTATGTTTTGATATGTGAATTATGTAAAGAGACTATAACGAACTGTTACAGAAGTGAGTAAAGGACTTGTTGATGTGTTGATTATTGAGTTGTGTTACCTATGTAAAAGAAAGAGAGAAAAAGAAAGGCTCTGTTGTAGTCTTTAATGAACATTGAACATATATGCCTTTAATGTGATTTGAACTGTAACGTTAATGTGATTTGAAACAGAACTGTTGTCTCCGGACTGTATATTGCATCAATCTGAACCGTTATTGTACCCGAATGCTGTGATCTGTTGTATACCTGTATTGATTTGTTGTTTTCTTGAAATGCTGTTGTTATTGCATTTGATGTGTTGTTACTTGCATGTATTTCCTCTTTGATGTATCTGATATGTATTTGATGTTGTAACAATTATAAAGTGTTATAAACTAGTAGGTTAAATGTAAGCCAATTGCCTTCCGCTGTGTTTCTTTGTGCCTCTGTGTCTCTTCCTGCAGCTGTTGTTGTTGTTGTTGTCTCTCTCCTCTCTGAGTTCCGTGGCGAACATTCGCCAATCGATCGGGCCTGGTCAATCGTCGTCTCTCGACTTGTTGGGATCCCGAGTTCGAGTTTGAGCGACGGCAGGTGGGATTCCGTAACAGCTTTCGTTGGAAGTTCCTAACAACATATTATCAATGCCATCCACAACCTTTCGATCCTGTATGATACTTTTATGAGTTATAACAGTATTTAACGATCCATTGTGACCTATCACAAAACGCAACATGATGGCAACCACGTCTTTCTAATGATGAAGCCTAGAAATTCTCGAAACGTAAATAGATTTTATACAATATTGATCTGAATTAAACGTAAAAACGAATAAAGAACTGTGAAAAATTCCTGTAAAGATCACACACGGGAACAGATGTGTCCTTGATGCAACATATTTGAAGGAAAAGCTGTTCCACACACAAACACGCGCATACACATAAACTCACTACATAAGTATATATATACGCACACACATATATTTCATGTATTATACGTATAAAATGTATATATATATATATATGTATATATATATATATATGTATATATATATATGTGAAGGCGCATGGCTCAGTGGTTAGAGCGTCGAGCTTACGATCGTGAGGTTGTGAGCTCGAATCCCGGACCGGGCTGCGTGTTGTGTTCTTGAGCAAGGCACTTTATTTCACGTTGCTCCAGTTCACTCAGCTGTAGAAATGAGTTGCGACGTCACTGGTGCCAAGCTGTATCGACCTTTGTCTTTCCCTTGGATAACACTGGTGGTGTGGAGAGGGGAGGCTGGTATGCATGGGCGACTGCTGGTCTTCCATAAACAACCTTGCCCGGACTTGTGTCTAGGAGGGTAACTTTCTAGGTGCAATCCCATGGTCATTCATGACCGAAGGGGGTCTTTACCCTTATATATATATATATATATATATATATATATACATATATGTTCAAGTCTTAATTCCGATAACTACTTCTGCACTTTCAACAAATATCACAAATATTTCCTCAGAACCTGAAAATGTACAGTGTCCCAAAATTTTTGACATCATTTGAGATGCCCATGTCGGAGTGACTAATTCATCAAGAGAAATGAAACTCAATAGGCTTAATCTTGAACATAAAATGTTTTATTCTACAGATTTCCAACGACAAATCGTGTGAGAGGATAATTTTATAACGTTTCAAAGTTATCACGGCTCTTTGAGATGGCGCAGAACACATTCACTTTTGGTGAGCCCCTTTCACGTTCAGTTGTGTTATGTGGATTTTCTTCGCCCCAAATGCGAATATTTTGCCTGTTCACTTTGTCATTCGTATAGAATGTGGCCTCGTCGCTGAAAACAAGACAGTTTTCAAAGTCGTCATCTTCAAGTTTCTATTGCATACAATCGCAGAACGTTTTACGCTTTTGCTTGTCAACCGGCTTTAAAGTCTGCACAAGTTGAAGCTTGTAGGGGGTCAGCCGCAAACGCTTTCTTATGACACGCCAAACAGTTGACTTGGGGTTTCCAGGCTTGCTCTTCGCACAGATTTCTATGGACTCCGACTCAGCGTTTCTCGAAGTTGGTTCACAATCTCTTCTGAAACTGCTGGCCATCCAGATCCCTTTTTCCGACACAAACAGCCTTCCTCTTGAAACTTTTTTATGCAACGTCCAAATCTGTTTCCCTGTCGGCGCTTGTTTATGAAATCTTCTAACAAATACACGTTGCACATTCACATTTGACTGAGTTTTGACGTAACTCAATACACAAAACGCCTTTTCTGTTGCAGTAAACGGCATGTTTAATCCTGAAAAGAAAAACATACGAAAGATCATATTTTAAAAATGTATTGAATTCTTGACACACTACTAAAATTTGAGACAATTTAGACAAAAAGTCTATCTGTCTGTCTGTCTGTCTATCTATCTATCTATCTATCTATCTATCTATCTATCTATCTATCTATCTATCTATCTATCTATCTATCTATCTATCTGTCTGTCTGTCTGTCTGTCTGTCTGTCTGTCTGTCTATCTATCTATCTATCTATCTATCTATCTATCTATCTATCTATCTATCCATCTATCTATCTATCTATCTACTGGGTCATCCCATAAATAATGCGTTTTTTATACTTTTATTTTTCAAAATTAAGATAAACAAAGTTATTTTTAAATCTAAAATATACTCTCCTTCATTTTCTACAATGCTCTTCCATCTATTTGGTAGACTGGTAAGGCCCCTCTTCCAAAATTCACTTGTCCGTGACGAAAAATACTCCTCCAGTACTGTTCTGACCTCGTCTACAGAATGCATATTTTTTCCGTCCAAATGATTTTGAAGACTGCAGAATAAATGATAATCAAATGGGGCAATGTCCAGCGAATAAACTGCTCCAGCCTTTGGAATGTCATTCTCGCTGTATGTGACCGAGCATTATCCTGATGGAAGGACACCTTTCGTCTTCAAACCAAAGATGGTCGTTTTTCTTCTAAGCTGCCCAAGCTGCTCGCAGTAGATCTCCTTTGTTATCGTTTGTTTTGGGTTTAAAAGTTCAAAGTGGACTAAACCCTTCATATGCTACCGAACAGATAACAACAACTTAAGTGGGTGGAGACCTTCTTTAGCCTGGGGTGCCGGTGTTTCTCCTTTCCCTACCCACGGTCTTCGGCACTTGACATTTTTATAGAGAACCCATTTCCAATCACCACTCACTATTCGGTCCAAAAAATGTTTATTCGTGAGACGTGACAGCAAAGAAGAGCACACATTCACTCTCTGCGCGCAATTAGACTCGGAAAGTTTGTGAGGAGCCCATTGACCCAATTTGCTGACCTTTCCGATGGCATGCAGGTGTTGAATGGTTGACTGACCAAATCCAAGCTTCTCTGCTAGTTCCTCAACAGTTACGATGGGATTTTGTTCCATCAGGATTTACAGGACATCCTTGTCGAGCTCTACAAATCTTCCAGGACGGGGCTCGTCTTCTAGGCTGTTGTTTCCGGTTTACACTTATTGTCCGATCCCCATATACTGCATTAATATTCCTCACACTTTCCGTTGCGTCGTTGCCTTTATTGATCTCATAAAGCAAAATATGCCGAATACGCTCCTTTGTCACTTCCATTATAGCTTTGACAAAAATAACTGTTAAAATCTAAAATCTTTAAAAAATCCTGGTAGGTGTCAAGTAAGCACTCAGTGTAAAGGAATTAGGTTAAATTCCTAACAAGAAGATACCAGGAAATATATGTAGAATACAAATCCCAGGTAAATCCTCAAGTATTACAGGTAAATCCAACAATCCGTATGCAGAATTTTAAGATATTCAGAGTATTAACAACAATCAATAATATGTACGAAGAAAATCATAGCTTTATTTTAGATCACAGCTTAAAAATCCAACAACTGTTTCAATTGCATTGATATATACATATGTAAGTGAATAAATATTCGAAAGTATTTATATAGATATTGTTATTGATTATTATCATTAGTAAAACGAATAATAACAATAATATAGGTGGTCAACAAGCAAAAGCCGATAAATGGCTAATCGAACATTTTATAATTAATTTATAATTGTAATAGGGCAGATGCGTGCCAGCATTGTTGTGAAAATTAGAGTTTAAAAAATCCTAAGATTTTTCAACTCAGATTTTCGCAACAATGCAGGCACCGCGTGTGCCCTATTATAATCATACATACATACATACATACATACATACATACATACATACATGCATACATGCATACATACATACATACATATATACACACATATTTATATATACTAGATATTATTAAAATTAATAATATGTACGAAAATTTATATCAACACAATTGGTTTTAATAATATTATGTATATATATATGTATGTGTGTATATGAATATATATATATATGTGTGTGTGTGTGTGCGCGTGTGTGTGTGTGTATGTACAATTGCAGCGTGGAAAGTGTTTATAAGTCATTTAAGAAACACACAAAAACTGTTAGATTCACTTCAACATTTAAATTTAATTTGTCAAAATATTTTCGTCGCTTTTGTCAGTGAACAGGTCGCAGTCTCAAAGCGACGAAAATATTTTGACAAATTTAATTTAAATGTTGAAGTGAATCTAACGGTTTTTATATGTTTCTTAAATGGCTTATAAACACCTTCCACGCTGCAATTGTTTTCGTTCCAACAGATTTTTCGTTCTCAGATCAGGTCTCTTGCTATGCAAGTATTCTCCGTGATATATATATGTATATAAAAAATAACTTTTCAGGAACGACAGTGGTTTATTGACGTACAAGGAAGTAAATTTTTTCCCATATCGAAATTCGATAAGTTGAAAAAAGTTAATTTATATCCCACAGTTAGCAGCTGGGGTTGCCATGTGTGCAAATAAAAATCAAAATTTAGGAAATGGAGTAGATAAAATCGCAGGTAGCATATGTTTCATAGCTAGTAGAACCTCGGAAGTAATAATTACCCAAACGAGGGCTCCTCCGTTAGCTATTCATCAGGCTAAAGATAGCTTAGTCAAATGACGGTTATACTGATGTCAAGGGATCGCATGTTAACTCGCAGGAGAATTGATCGAAAAAACCCCCAATCTCTTGCGAGGTAACACGGGATGGATCCCTTGACGGCAATCTAGCTTTCATTTGACTAAGGTATCTTTGGCCTGACGAGTAACTAGCAGAGTACTCCTCGTTTGGGTAATTACTACTTCCGAGTTTCTGCATGCTTAGAAACATATGCAACCTGAATTTTATCTATTCCATTCCCTAAAGTTGTATATATATATATATATATATATATATATATATATATATATATATATATAACTAATGTAGGATAAAATTTTATCAATGGCCAGCATATCAAAAAATACCTTTAAAGGTTAAATTTATAAATAACTTATAAAATAAGGGCAAAAGAAAAATTCTAATGCCAAATATGCCGAAAAAAAAAAGACAAAATTGTCAATAACCATTATAATTTATGCGTCTCGAAACATGCCGATAGAAATTTCTAAAAAATCCCGTTATTACCGTATTGGTCCCAATTTTTCCATGGGTATGAGTAAGTATTTCATTTATGTCTTACGTATTTATCGCTGACGAGGGGAAAATTCTTATGAATTAACCCCGAAATTGGGACCAATATGGTAATAACGGATTTTTAAAGAAATTTCTATCGGCATGTTTCGAGACGCATAAATTATAATGGTTATTGACAATTTTGTCTTTTTTTCGGCATATTTGGCATTAGAATTTTTCTTTTGCCCTTATTTTATAAGTTATATATACATATATAAATATATGTAAATGAATATATATATATATATATCTGTAGCGAGGGAGAGAGAGAGAGAGAGAGTGTGTGTGTGTGTGTGTGTGAGAGAGAGAGAGAGAGAGAGAGAGTGTGTGTGTGTGTGTGTGTGAGAGAGAGAGAGAGAGTAATAAACACACACACTAACATATTCTTATTATAGTCTATAAAGACTCTGCCATTGCACGTGCTAGGCACGTATGTCGGATCAATTTGTTATCATTTTGGCAGGATTTGTTCACTTTTGTTTTTAGATCTTGTATCCCATTTCCGTGCTAAGATTGATAGCTTTGAAGCAAGAGAAGTACCATCAGGGTTTCTTATTACAATTCGGGTACGCGCGCACACACACGCATACACATGCACACATACGCACACAAACATGCACATTCCTACGCATTAATAAGTAGACACACACGCAAATGCACGCATGTTTCTGCCTCTCGCCCACATCGACAGAACAATAGCTTCGGTTTGCAAGCCGATGAGGTAGTTCTCATGTGGATGCGTGGCTTGCTAGAAATAGTAACCAAATGTCACTGAGGCCATATCCTATCGCTCTAAAAGACGAAAGACATTAAATAGTTTCTGGATGCACTATACTGCTGTAAGAAAGGGAATGGTTACAACTTCTCCTCAGAGTTGAATTTCTGCTAACCAGCAGTAGCAGCAGCAGCATTTCACTGAATGGTGTACTTGTATTCTCCAATGTTGTTGTTTCCATGTAAACATGTGAAAATTCTGCGTAAACAAGGAAACGGTGGCGATTCAAATTTTGCAAATAGAATCATAAGCCTTCACCGCATATTGACTATAGAAAATAGTCAAATATTAGGTTATATAAAATTCCGTAATGGAAAAAAAAATGGGCAATGCCTTAATATTAGCCTATTTTCCATAGTCAATATACGGTGAAAGATGGCGGCGAGCTGGCAGAATAATTAACACGTCGGATAAAATGCTTAGCGATGATTCGTCGGTTTTTACGTTATGAGTTCTAATTCCGCCGAGGTCGGTTTTGCTTTCATCGTTTCAAGATCGATGAAATAAATATCGGTTGAGCACTGGAATCAATGTAATCGACTTTCACCCTCCCCTAAACTAACTGGCCTTGCACCAAAATTCAAAACCAATTTACGGCGAAGGCATGAAGTTCTATTTACAAAATTTGTTTATGTTACTGTTGTCAGCATTGATCAAATAAACGTAGTATTAATGACATTCCAGCTCTGGCCATCACATCTTTTAATTTCAGTAATTAAAATCTTTGAGTTGCTTTCCCCTCCCTAACTTTTGACCAGAATTAGTTTTTTTGGGAAAGTGATTGTTTCCATAACTAAGGGTGTAATTTAACCCCCGCCCTGCCCTGCACTCGTGAAGGCGCATGGATTAGTTGTTAGGGTGTTTGGTTTAGGGCACGTAGTGTTTGTGTCCTTGAGTAAGACACATTATTTCACGTTCCTCTGGCAAAAATGAGTGTTACTTGTATGTCATATGGCCAACTTTGTCACATTCTGTGTCATCTTGAATCTCCCCAAGAACTACGTTAAGGGTATACGTGTCTGTGGAGTGCTCAGCCACTTGCACGTTAATTTCACGAGCAGTCTATTCCGTTGATCGGATCATCTGGAACCGTTGTCGTCGTAACCGACGGAGTGCCACTAAATAGAGACCCCCCCCTTCATTTGAAGAGTCCATACTTATTAAAAAGACTAAAACATTCAACTAATAAAATAAATATAAATAATCATCTCTTGATAAACTGTAAAATATTTCTATTCTCTTTTTACAGTCTTAAAAAAAACCCAGCAATGCCTATGTTACTTATGCTTGGTTTTCTGACCATGGTATTCGGATTACTGCCTCAAGCGACAGAAATAACGAAAGGTGAGTTTAATCAAATGTTTCTCTTTTCCTTGTTTCCCTGTTGATAAATAAAAACTGTTGATTGAAAACTGGTTTTCTTTTAACGCTCTGTCAATAATTAAAATTTTATTTACATAAACATCGAATCACCATGTAATTACTAGGAAACAAAGAAAAAGAAAAAAAAGGGGGGGAATTAAGCAGCAGAGAATGGGGGGAGGGAGCAACGGGTTGTATACCCCAGAACGAATGGCATGTTTAGCCGCACCCTGCTGTCATTACCGCAATAGTGTTACCGCGGAGAATGGCCAGCGAAACACCCTGCAGCAGCCACCCTAACTCCCGGCGATCATTTCTCAAGACGGCCGCGATTATTCCAATTTTGCGGAGGAAATCGGCAGTTCGGGTCCCAGAACACCCGAAGTTCCGGCAGCGACCGGAACAAATCAACAACGGTCGGTCAGGCTCCTGTATTTATTTATTTATTTATTTATTTATTTTCTCTTCTCTGCGTTACGGGCGGCGACACCCGGGTTTGCGGTCGATGTAGCAACGTTGGAGCCAGAGAACGTGTCACAACACGTTACGTCCCAGATTAGGGATCTGCTTCCCTCGTAATTTCGTTCTTGTGGGAATTTGTTCATCACTTAACCCACACAAACACTCGTACGCTTGCTTTTTAGCATATCAGGCAAGAAAAGTTTCAAATGAGTGGCACTGTAAGATATCGATTCAGGAAAATTATCAAACAAAACGCCGACCAATAACAAAAAGGTCCCAAATTCAACACAAAACTGATCATTATTATAAACTAAAATAAGGCGGCGTGCTGACTGAATCATTAACACGCCGGGCGAAATGCTTAGCCGTATTTCATCTACCGCTACGTTCTGAGTTCAAATTCTGCCGGGGTCGACATTGCCTTTCATCTTTTCGGGGTCGATTAAATAAGTTCCAGTTACACACTGGGGTCGATATAATCGACTTAATCCCTTTGCCTGTCCTTGTTTGTTCCCTCTATGTTTAGCCCCATGTGGGCAATAAAGAAATAATTTAAAGGCGGTGTGCTAGCAGAATCGTTAGTACGCCGGACGAAATGCTTAGGGGCATTTCGCCTGTCTTTATGTTCTGAGTTCAAATTCCGCCGAGGTCGACTTTGCCTTTCATCCTTTCGGGGTTGATAAATTAGGTACCAGTTGCGTACTGGGGTCAATGTAATCGACTAGCCACCTCCCCACCAAATTTTGAAGGCCTTGTGCCTCGAGTAGAAATAATTATTATAAACTAAAATTGTAAATTATACAAACAAGTATTTTTTTTACTTAAACGATTTATGTTTATATTTGTTGTAGAATGTCTTAATTTTTATCTTTTACTTGTTTCAATCACTGGACTGTGGCCATTCTGGGGCACCGCCTTGGGTTTAGTCAAACAAATCGAAAACAGTAGTTATTTTTTTAAAGCATGGTACTTTTTCTATTGTTTTTTTTTCTGCCGAAACCGCTAAGTCACTAGGACGTAAACAAACCAACTCTGGTTGTCAAGTAATACTATCACAAATACACACGTACACATATATGACGAGCTTCCTCATAGCTCTGTCCACCAAATTCAATTCTTCGTAATGTTTTTTTCTAAGCCGCTATAGTTTGGCTGCTTTGCTAAAACTCTCTTCAGTAATTCTTACAAGTGACATATTTAGTTTTCCATACAACTTAATAATGTATATGTTTTACCGTCTTAAATCCTTCATTAAATCCAATTTCTAAAGACCCATCATTTCTATAAAAGAAACTTATCTGTCTCTTCAGTATGTAACCACTTAGTGACACACCTCTTCCTTCCACTCGCACGGTTTTCATAATTTTTGTTCTATTGAACGTTTATATTTAAGCTCACACCTTTGTCAGTATCTTCAATCTTGCATATCATCCTTTGTATTTTTGATGTTTAATAAAAATAATAATAATAGTTTATTGGAATAACAAACAAAAGAGGTGACAGAAAACCATCCTACCGCATTCTACTCTTAAAAGAAATTCATTTAAAAGTTGACCGTCCCCGATGTATTGCACCTTAGATTGGTATGCTTTACCAACAAACTATTGTTAAACTATGTGCCTTGTCAAAAGATTTTTAAAGTCTGCAAAGCCAGTATGAAAGGCTGTGTGAATTTAACATACTGCTGTAAAATGTGTCTGAGCAAAAACATAATCTCACGGTCGCTGGAAGCTTGTTTGTTCGTATTAGCATAATTACCAATACAATCTGTATTCTATTCAGTACCATTAAACTGAACATTTGAACACTATTATTTAAGGTTATAACCCTCCAATTGTCGCAGTCTTTGAGATCCTCGTTTTTGGTATCCTAGTTACTTCGCCGACCCTCCAATCTTCAGGTGTCTGTTCAATTTACCATATGTTATAAAAAGAGCTTCAATAATGCTCATGTAATCATCTTATTCGGTTTTAGCATTTCTGACTGTATTTCCATCTAAAAGAGAATCCTTTCTGGTTTGTAATTTCTGTATTTGTCTTTGTTGCTTCTTCAACGATTATTTTAGATTTAATGTTAAAAAAAAAATGTTCAAGGCCAACATTACCCAAACGACCTGAACATTAGTTTCAAGGTTCATTTAAGGCTGGGACCACGGGCCATACGTCTCCTGCCCAATTCAGGATCACAGCATATAGGTACACTGCAACATAATTTCTTTTCCTCAACAGGCCCTGCCCTGTTTAACATTGTCCCAAAAGAGATCAAAGAGGAAAAAGATCCCATCACCTTTAAACGGAGTCTGGACAGATTTCTTCAAGGAATACCGGATAAACCACCCATACCTGGATACAACTCACTCCACAACAACTCACTACTTGAATGGACCATAAACAAAACTTGACTTACACAGGATTTAGATAATCCTATCAGGTGGCGCTATTAAGTCAGAAATGGCCTGGGCCAGTCTTTGGTCGAAACACATCTAAGTTTATCTAAGGTATACTGGCGTTCTCTATAACTCAAAAATGTTCCCGTCGGATCGTAATGGAGTGGAAAAGAATATCATTAATATGGAGTTCATAAATATGAAGTAAATATCTAGGGAGGAAAACATATTTACAAATAGGGTCCCATGATGAAACCTAAATTATTTTAAGAGAACTTCTTAACTCTAAATTATCTAAGTTTTTTAAAAACTGTATGAACTATAAAATTGTACAAATTTCGAAGCTTTTTTTTCTCCCTACAGTTTTCTCTTCTTTCCTTATTCCTCCTAGTATCAAGTAAGCTGTGGATGAGTGATTTTCCTTTGGTATAGTTTATAACGTGGTTTCTGTATATATCACCTTAGTGTCGTGCAGTAATACAGTGTGATATATAGCAATGGGGGAACGGGGTAACACCAATTGTCTCCATTTGGTGTATTCCCAAATACTCTGCCAACAACTGTAACCAATCAAAAACAACTCTTAACGAGCTATAACAACTTCTCAACAATTTCCTGCGACTCCATGAACTCACGAACGGCACCTTTCGACTTCCTCTCACGTTCTCAGTCAAAACACGCTGCTACTTATACGAGTTCGGCTAGTCCATTTTCACAGGGGGTTTCATGATTCTCGCCATAACAGTATAAAACAGTACCAGTAATCTATATATATAAAACTGTAGTTGTGTGAGTGTCTGTCTCCTACGATTTAGATTCCTAACTCCTCCCACATTTTGCGGTGCAGTTTAACCAAATTCGGGTATCTTATAGTCGTGATTAATATCGAGCCCGTCTGGCTATTAGCGCGCGTCTACGATGAGTCTACGATTTTAAAAATATTTTAACATCATTTTTTATTCCATTTTAATGCATAATTTTTCGTGTGTCGATGGCGGCGGAGTTGGCGTCCAGCGTTCTTTTAGAACAACGACTTCATGGCTTGAAGACACCAAAACAGAAATGGCTAAGAAAGCCCGAATTGGCATCTATAAAGGAAGTAACTCTCTAAAAATGCTTATATAGTTATTTCCCTTACAAACCCGAGCAACGCCGGGCGATACTGCTAGTAAAATATAAAACCAAAAGACAATTTTTTTCTCAGTCACAGACTCCGAAATCGAAATTTGCAAGCGGAGCTAATCAGAGTTGAGTATGTAATGGGGTTCAATGTGCATTATCATAACCCAAGTAATTTTTCTCACAAACTGTGGAAATGTTTTGCTTATACGTAATCTTTGTGGAAAATAAGAATTGGACAAAATAGGGAACAGAAAAAAATGGAGTCGAAATACACGTCTAAAATAGCCATTAGTATTGTATTTCACGGTTCTCAACCGCTCGGAAAAGCAAACTTTTCTATGCGTATATTTCTAAAGCATTCTCAATGATGATCATAATCTCTTAGTTTCCTTACATCGGGATTCTTATCCTCATCTTGATCCTTTTGCTGGTTTTGTCTCTTTTGAATAACATACTAATACATCCAATACTTTATCATTCAGAGCAAACACTGAAAACAAATGTCATTAAATTTATTGATTTCTTACAATAGCATCAAGGCTATTGTATTACTGCACGACACTATGGTGACATATACAGAAACCACGTTATAAACTGAGGGGCAATGCCGTTGAGATTCTATGACGCTCATACAGTTCTCAAAGATAGCAGTGTAGTTAACTTACTACAAATCAGAAACATAGTAGATGCTTACGTCTGTCTACTCTGGAGCGGTTTTCTTTCAGTTAAACATTATTATTGTAATGTACTGGGCTGGCAACTAAGTTCCCACCCGTTTTTTTAAATTTTGGAATTTATTGCGTTTTTAAACTTTGGAATCTATTTTTTTCGAGAATTCTATTTTTGAATCATTTTGGAATCTATTTTGTTTTTTTTCTAGTTAATTTTTGTTTATTTTCAGATCATTAAAATAGAAGTTAAGAAAAACGAGCATTTTTGACACCTCCTTTTTGTTTTTTATCAAGTTTCTAAGGCCGCAAAAGCTGCTCGCGACATTTGTGCTGTGTATGGAGAGGGTGCAATAGCTGAAAGAACCGCTTGTGATTGGTATGCCAAGTTCAAAAATAGAAATTTTGACCTCAAAGACGCACCTCGTTCTGGCCGTCCAGTTAAGTTTGATGAAGAGCGATTAAACCAACTTTTGCACGAAAATTCTCGTCAAACGACAAGGGAACTG
>NC_043004.1:7243917-7253917 GCF_006345805.1 Octopus sinensis
TGTTAACATGAAGCTGAAGATCAGTGAAAAAGAGAACACCTATGCTGAACTATCGAGAAATCTGCAGTTACTCTATCCAAATTACAAGTATGCCAATCTTGAGAAATTAGGCTTCTCAAAACCAGAAAGGAAAAAGCTAATTCGAAGACTAAAGATCCAATCCATCACTGGAACTGTAAACATCTGTAAAACTTTCCAGAAGTTTATCATTTAAATATATATGAGCATGTTTAGATATGCAACTATATGCATGAGAATACATACATAAAACATACATACATACATACATACATACATACAAAAATAACCTGTTGTTGATATTCCAATGAAGGAATCTTGGATCTAGGATAGAAACTGGTTCTTTCTCTATTGGTAAGAAATCTTAAAATAAACTGAATAATGGCATACATACATACATATATACATACATAAATACATACATACATACATACATACATACATACATACACACATACACACACACAGACGGAGAGACACATACACACACAGACGGAGAGACACATACACACACACACACACACACACAAACGAACAGACACACGCAGGCGGACAGACACACACAGAAGGACAGATATACACACGCACATATATACACATACATATACGCATATTTACACATTATGTATGCATGTGTGTGTGCGCGTGTGTGTATGTTTGTTTGTGTGTGTGTATGTATGTATGTATGTATGTGTGTGTGTGTGTGTGTGGTGTGTGTGTGTGTGTGTGTGTGTGTGTGGTTGTAGTGCTAGCAAAATTCGTCGCCAGCCATGTCATCCCATTAATTCATTATCATTGCCAAAGTCAGAATGTTACCGGATTATTTATTTGCTTATTCTAGTTTCGGTCTGTAATGTTTGTTGTGGTTTCAGTTGAAAAGGACAATTGTTTCTTAATTCAGGAAGTGAAGTATGTGTCGAATCGCTGTTACAAGTGGTTCTCGTCGTAGTTATTAATTGGATCTGTGTCGGAAATGACAAACAAATGGAGATATAGGAGAGATAACAATGAAAATTTCTCATAAATAAAAAAAATAAAGCCATTAATTTCGTTACTAAGAATATATTTGGTTACAATGGAGTATCGTTTTAAAATTCTTCCAACCTTTTGAATTAGTTCAAATTTTCGCCAGATTTAAAAAGATTTTTTTTCTTTCTTTTAATGTATTTATGCATGTTGATAACGAAATATTCATATTTTTTCAAGAAATTAATGATAAAAATGTTACAAAAATCTAGGAAAAAACGTGACTTTTGTCGTGTATGCAAAACTACATCAGGATTAAAAAATTTGCAAAAATCTGGAGGAAATTTGAAATAATTCAAGTAGATTAAAGGATTTCAAAAAAGATCTACAATGGATTCACCTAAGTGCCAAGTTATAAAAAAATTAGATCTCCCCCATCCGCTAGCACTCCAGCCAAAATTAGAAATTCCGAAGTAAACGTGCGCTAAAAATGTGACAAAATTAAAATTCTGAAAAAAAAATTCTTGGAAGTTGTTTATAATCTGAAATTTTACCAACTAGTTGAATTTAATGCTCTTTTTTATGTTCTTGGTAAAATTAAAAAAAAAAAAAAATTAAAAAAAATTTTAGTTTTAATTATTGTTTTCTTATACAGATATTTATGTTCGCTTTGCAATCACGGGGTTTCGGGTTCAGCCCCACTGTGTGGGCGACACCTTGGGTGCGTGTTTTCTACTATAACCCCGAGCTTTGAGAGTGAATTTGGTAAAGGTGAAACTGTAAACTTGTTGTACACACACACATACACACACACAAACACACACGCACACATTCACACACACACACACGCACACACTCACACACACACACACACACACACACACACACATATTTATGTATTTATGCTTGTATTTGTCCCCCACAATCACTCGACAACCGGTGTTGATTTGTTTATGTTCCCGTAACTTAGCGGTTAGAATACATACCAAACTTAAAAATAACGATTTGTTCGACTAAAGGCTGTGCCGCATTCCAATGCCAGAAACAAATAAACGGTAAAATAAAAGATGAAATATAAACATTTTGGATTTAAGAAGATGCATTGGAAAGAAAAAAGCTGAGTGGAAATTGAGAGGTGGCTTTCAAAAATTCCTAACGTGCGCTGCAACACTTGATGAGTGATAACGAAAACAGGCCTGCTTAAATTGCTCCGAAACGAAGTATATCTATCCTCGTTTTTTTCACTGATCCATTCACCACTGATCCCGAATAACACAGTATGTTCAGTTGTGAACCATGTTATGCATATCACGGATTGATTTGGGATAGTACGAATCGGCAATCAGTCAAAGATTTTGTTTAGACCGGAAAAGTGTCCCCACCCTATCAACCATCCACAATGCTCAACTACCCGTAATGCACTGGTTATTGCTCCTGTTTACATGACCATGCCACGAAGATGCGTATTTTTATACGGATTTACGTAGACCTACCCATCAATATACCACCAGCGAACAGAAAAAATATTTTTCACTTTTACATTTTTATTAAATTTTACTTTAAATATCATTCCAACCATGACACAATACCATTATGTGGATTTAAAACTGTCAGGAGATGTTATTTGGGGGACAGCTGAGGGTCTTGGAATGAAACCTATTTTTTTTTTACATATGTTGTATTATTCACTTGTCACTGATTCATTCAACACGTTTTTTTTTCGTCATAAACGAGGGTAGATGTAATACAAATTCATTGAGACAATACCGAAGAAATGAGCATGGATTAAAAGAACGTACGTTCGCTGGGAAAAAAAGTGAGATAATTTTCTCGTCACGCTTTATGTTTTCATGATGATGTTAATGAGAAACGAAAAGGGTCCGAATCGAATGTGTTTGAAAAGTGGTTGGGTATACAATTTACCGTATGGATGTAATTTATTTTGAAGGCAAAGCGTATCTACATCTATAAATAGTCTTATGGAAAAGTATAAAACGGTTTAACTAGACAAAATCCAGAGTCTCAATATTGTGCCAAAGGGAAGCTTAAGCTACCTCAATGGTTCAAGTTTATTGTAATGGATTCTAGTCAGCTCTGAACGATGATTTATTCGACTAAAAGGCGGTGCTCCAGTATGGCTGCAATCAAATGACTGAAACAAGTAAAAGAGTTAAAAATGGATATAAATGGAGGCAAAGTTGTGTGGCTAAGAAGCTGGCTTTGCAACTAGGTGGTCTCGGGTTCAGTTCCAGAGCCTTCTACTATAGCCCCGGGCCGAGAGAGTTTGGTAGACGGAAACTGTGTTGAATCCCGTTGTATATATACATATATGTGTGGGTTTGTCCCCACCACTGCTTGGCAACCGGTATTGGTTTCTTTACGTCACCTTAACCTAGTGATTCGGCAAAAGAACCGATAGAATAAGTAGCTGATTAAAAAAAAACAAAAAACAATAAGTACTGGTATTGATTTGTTAGATTAAAAACTCTTAATGGCCGGAGTTCAATGGATGAAATAAGTAAAAGATGAAAGATATTTTGAGTTTCTTCTACCGATCACTAACGAAGAAAATGAGGCGGAATTCTGGTTTAACCCCCCCCCCCCCCCACCATGTAACTCCTCATAATTTTATTTTTACTTTTGTGAATTTTCAGAAAAGTCTTCCGAATTTGTGTTCTACAAACGGGAATTCATACGATTATGCAAAAAAAAAAAAAAAAATTCGTGTGATTTAAGGGCTATTTAGCTGTTACTTTTAGCACATCTCACGACCACCTGATATCGTCCTCGCTTCTTTGTCACTCTGCTTTTCAATATCTTTCTCTCTATAAATACGTTTAATGGATTATTGCTGGGGTTTAAGCCAAAATCTCGGAAAAGTTTTAAAAGATTGTTTTCATTGTCATATGAATACCCATGTGTAGAATAAAAATTTGCAAAAATTTTATGAAAATTCCGAAAAATAAAAAAGTTATGAGGAGGTTTATATGGGGGTGCTTAAACCAGAATTCTGCTGAAAATGAAATGTAGAATTTTAACTGTTTCTTTCCGAACTATTTCAGCTACCAACTCACTATCTCCCTCTCACTTTTTCTCTCATCACCCCCACCTTACTCTATAATTTTCTCCCTCCTTGATTTCTATGCAAGCACTCCTCTTGGCCTAAACACCTTTTGTACATCGATACACTCGATGAGGCTGAATTATTTTCTATTCTGAATTGTCTTCACATGTTAGTATTTACACTTATCCATATTCCAGACATATGGAGGCACATGGCCTAGTGGTTAGAGCAGCGGACTCGCGGTCTAGGGATCGTGGGTTCGAATCTCAGACCGAGCGATGTGTGTGTTTATGAGCGAAACGCTTAAGCTCCACGCGGCTCCGGCAGAAGGTAATGGCGAACTTCTGCTGACTCTTTCTCCGCAACCCTCTCTTACTCTTTCCTCCTGCATCTTGCAGCTCACCTGCGACGGACCGGCATCCGTCCAGGTGGGGAACCTGTACGCCAAGGAAACCGGGAAACCCGCCCTAATGAGCCAGGCATGGCTCGAGAAGGAACAAACATATTCCAGATATATAAACACTCCAAACGCTCTTGACTGTTTTCTTATCCCTGACCAAACCCTTTATCAACCATCTACATCCATTGGATAGTTTGTTCCCTACCAACTCAAGATTTAATTCAGACAATTGGTCGGAACATTACTAGTTTCATATAGATTATCCATGGCAGGAAGTGTGCTTCACGACAGTTTATACCAAACATGTTAATTTTTCCAAACATCAGTTTAATAACGGAAATTTTGTAACGACTGTGCTAACTCGGAAGAAATTATTGGATTCCAGAAAAAAAAAAAATAGAAGATTGAAATTATTCTTCTAGCGATGACCTTTAATATTTATGGTAAATGAATGTATAACAACATTTCTGATTGTTATGAGACACGGAACAGAATTAACTGCGTAAGTTTCGTCTTCAATGTCTCGAAAGATAGCTTTGGCTATTGCTTAACGAGTATGTGTGACCTGATGTATTGTGGGTGCCCATAAGATAATTCATGCATTTATAATATTTTTATTTCACGAGAAATTATTGCAGATAACTGCTAAATGTTAACTTCAGTATATATTTTCTCTCGCTATAAAATATGAAATTTTGTTCAGAACAACCATACTACTTTTGCACTATGACACATTTGCAAAACTAACCAAATACTTTTTCAGACATTGTGTAACATCAAAGCAGCAATTAAATTTTCTCTTGGGATGAATGAGATTCTTGAAAAAACTATTTTTAATAAAGGAAAAAAGAAGTGAAAGCGAAATACTTTTAAAATAGTAAAACTGTTTTATCTTTAATTAACAAGAAAGTGGATAATTTCCCGGTTTCTTTTTATCACAAAATGAAATATTCCTAATCTCTTTTTTGAGATCGCGTCTGATCTCTATTTTTGAGATTGCCACGGTCTATGATTTTCCCAATGAGCTTCAACGGTTTATATTTCCATTAAACTAATTTTATTCCTTTAGAAGTGACTTGTCCTGAAGGGGTACCAGTGCCATGGTGTGCAAGCAATCCATGCCACAATTCAGAAATCCCAAATTCTGACATATGCCGGTAAGTTATTGATTTGAATTGATTGAAGTTGTCTGTTTTTACCTGATAAGACTCTTTATCGTCTGACAGTTGTATCAAATGTTGGCAACTATAACAAATACTAACGGCTCTAGAAAATTCTAAGAGGAATAAAAAAAAAACTGGATTTAGTTAATTTCTTGTAAAATGAAATATGCTGAAATGTAATATTGTTAATGTACCTCTTGAAAATTAGCAAGCGATATAGAATAAAAAAATGGTGGGTGAAGTCAGCGATAAATATTTCCTCTCATGCAAGCCACCAATGTTCTTATAAAGGATTTAGTTGTAGCTTTTACACTTAGTATAAATGCCTTGTCACAAAGAGCTTGTATTATTTTAGAAGTAGCTGGCTGAAATTGTAGAGCACTAGTCTAAGTACTTACAATATTTGGTTCCATCGCTTCATCTTCTCATTGCAAGATGTAGCGGGGTTCGTCATTTATCACTTATGGATCAATAAAATAAACACATTCAGTAAACTATTCTCTCTTGCTTGAATTGGCCAAATTAGAACCAATTAAAAAGAACTCATTAAAGGGAGTGATCTGTCTGAATCATTAGTATACCGGATAAAATGCTTAGCGGCATTTCTTCCTATTCCTTACGGTCTAACTTCAAATGCCACCAGCCGACTTTTCCTTTTGCCCTTTGGGGTCAATGAAATAAGTATCAGCTTAGTACTGGGGGGGGGGGCGATGTAATCGACCTGTCTCTTTGCTTTGAAAACGCTGACCGTATGCTAAAATATGAAACCATATGTAACCATTATTTGTAAGGGAAGTGGGTAGTTGATTACATCGACCCCAGTACTCAACTGGTTTTTATTTTATCGACTCGAAAAGATGAACGGTAAAGTTGACCTCTGCAGAATTTGAACTCTGAATGTAATGAGCGGGAGGAAATGCATTGAGGATTATGTCCGACGTTCTTGTCGTCCTTATGGAGATGTATACTAAATAAATGAATAAACAAACTGCAAAACTAATTGCAAGAAATAGCAACAGCTGAAAAACCTTTTGATGATAAACTTTGTTGATCGAAGTCAACCTGGGTCCGTCCTTCACAAAATAAATGATGACATAAATAGCAGGTTTATCACCTCCAGGAACAGTGTGTCTATCAACAGCAGTTAACAATGTCAGGAAATGAACATCCCAGTGGAACGATGCTTCTTGCATTATTTTGCATGATTGTAAGGTGGCGAGCTGGCAGAAACGTTAGCACGCCGGGGGAAATGCTTAGCGGTATTTCGTCTGCTGTTATGTTCTGAGTTCAAATTCCGCCGAGGTCGACTTTGCTTTTCGTCCTTTCGGGGTCGATTAAATAAGTACCAGTTACGCACTGAGGTCGATATAATCGACTTAATCAGTTTGTCTGTCCTTGTTTGTCTCCTCTGTGTTTAACCCCTTGTGGGTAGTAAAGAAATAGGTATTTCGTCTGCCGCTACGTTCTGAGTTCAAATTCCGCCGAGGTCGACTTTGCCTTTCATCCTTTCGAGGTCTATAAATTAAGTACCAGTTACGCACTGGGGTCGATGTAATCGACTTAATCTCTTTGTCTGTCCTCATTTGTCCCCTCTAAGTTTAGCCCCTTGTGGGCAATAAAGAAATAAGAATCGTTAGTACGCCGGGCGAAATTTTTAGCAGTATTTCGTCTGTCTTTACGTTCTGAGTTCAAATTCCGCCGAGGTCTACTTTATCTTTTATCCTTTCGGGGTTGATAAATTAAGTACCAGTTGCGTATTGGGTTGATCTAATCGACTGCCCCCTCCCCCAAAATTTCGAGCCTTGTGCCTAGAGTAGAAAAGAATATTTTGCGTGATTGAGTCTAATTTGCATAGCTCTGGGTTTTGTATACTGACACAAGCTGCACTTCATAATGGGGTGATCATAACTTAATTACCGAACTGAAATGGAAATCTTCCCAACAGAGAGAATATGATTTGTTAGTTTTTATAATCAAGTTTAATGGCAGTTTGCCACCGTCAATTTTCATTGCCCGATAAACTTTAGTAATTTATTTGGAGGCTGTGAATACCGACAAAACTACCATCACCCCTCTTCGCCTTTATTTTCTAGATAGAAATTTCAAAAGTTCATTGTTTCAGTTCGCACTTTTAGTCAGAGAAGTTTAGAGAAGCCAACAGTTGCCAAAGTTTTGTATATGAGTCTGTTTTTCTCTTTTCGCCCTCTTTCTGATTTTCACACACAAACTCATAAGATTAGATCATCACACACACACACACACACACACGCATGCACGCACACACACACACACACACGCACGCACACACACACACGCCGCCGCAACGTGTACACACTCATATCAAGCATTACTTCCTGTATGTATGCATGTATGCAAAAATATGTATATATATATATATATATGTATATATATCAGTTGAATAAAATTAAAACATGGTCTGGTTTTCACGTTTTTTTTATTATGGTATTTAAAAAATATAAATTCTTTTACAATGTTGAAGTATGTTAAACATTAAAAAATATTTTTTAACGTTCATAAAGTTCAATTAGCGCTTCCATAAGTTCGTAGTAATTATCAGAGTTCAAAATGTATTTAACTGACAGTTGTTGACAACTGTAGCAAAATGACGATTTCTTTTTTTAAAACGTATTTGAAGGCTCCAAGAATACGCTTTCGGAATATGGTTTTGACCAATCCGCATGCAGCTTAAACGTCACGGTTTGCCCGGCATACAAATATTACTGGTATAGATCCCGCCTTTATCTTAACCAATTAGCTTGCAATTTACATGTAACGGTTATACACACACACACATACACACACACACACACACACCACACACACACACACACACACACACACACACACAGAGTAAACACATAAATGTGAAACAAGGTGGAAAAAAGAGTACTCAATTACCAGAGGTAGAGTAATATGCTTTATTTAAAAGCAGCAGAAATTTAACAAAAGCTGTTACTCGGAGTTTCACATATATATATATGTATGTATGTACATATACATACATACATACATACATACATACATACATACATACATACATACATACATACATATGTATGTATGTATACACATGGACATAGACAGAATGACATACACACACATAACGAATAAACAGAACCTAAAAGATTACTTTAAGATACATGGCATATTTTATAAATATGTCTGTTCAAGTATCATAATAGGATGAAACTATTAGTAGCTCATTCGGTTGTAATTTAATTTGATATATATGAAAATATATACATATTGCTTTATGCATACATACATATGTGTATGTGTATAGTAGGTTGGAAAGAAAGTCCTATTATGCTTTACGGTGAGAAAGAAACAAACGCTTCTTTTTTCTTAATTGGTGCATTTAATCAAGAAAATATTATCCCTCATTACAGACAGCATAATTCCAACTATTTGACAAACTGTTGATCCTTCGGGCGGAAAATTCTCCACGCTTCGAAGCAAATAATCACTTGCTATCATTTTTAACCTCTTCACAATTAGTAAACTGTTTTCCTTCTAAACAATGTTGCAATGATCTGAAAATATGGTAGTCAGATGGAATAAGGTCAGGAGAGTGAAAATGACGAGGCAAAACTGCTACATTTAGTGCCTCAATCTTTTCCTGAGTGATTTGGGTAATATATGGTCTTGCACTATTGTGCAAGATCAACACCCTTTTACAATTTATAAATGATGGGCGTTTTTTCTGCAAATTTTTCTGTAACGTTTCGAATTGACGACAATACTCCTCCGCATTAACCGTTTCGTTTTTGGTTAACACTTAACAATAGACGACAGACTTCGTATCCCATCAAATATCGAACATAACTATTTACTGGTGTGGTCCTGGTTTGGGAATGGACTCTCTTTTTTCATTTGGTGTTAACCATTGTCGTTTACGATGCATATGATTTTAAATAACCCACTTTTCATCACTTCTGATAATTGTACCAAAGAAAAGTTCCTTAGAGAGTTTACTCTTCAATGATGACCTGAGGGCAACTCTTTGATTAAGCTGAGGAGCAATCAACTGATGAGGAGCCACTGACAAGGTTTGACACTTTTCGTAGTTCATAGAAGTGTTTTATGATCGCTGCGTGACCTGAATTGAACTGTTTTGATAATTTCATGCAGTTTGATTTGGATTTTCTTTAACTACGGTTTTCAGAAGCTCACTATTGACGCTACTTAATCGTCCAGATCGAGGGGAATCTATAAGAGAAAAAATTCCCGAGCGAAACTGGCCAAACCGTCGTTAGCATGTCCGAGCACTTAAAGCTTCATTTCCATTGTCGGAACAAATATTTCTTGCAGTTGCTATTGCTAAGAACCACTTTTGCATTCATACAGCATGCAGTGTCATTTTAAAAG
>NC_043004.1:7268917-7278917 GCF_006345805.1 Octopus sinensis
CAAGAAGCAGAAATGCAATTCATGAGTATCTGCATGTCATCCACTGTATGAGTGACTAAGTCACAGTCATCTGCATAAAGGAGGTCACGAATAATAGACTGGGAAACCTTTGAATTTGCAGCAAATCGGCGAAGATTAAAGAGGCGGCCAGAAGATCGATGTCTGACATTTATTCCCAGAGAGCTAACCTTAGCAAAAGCATGAGTAAAAGCAGCAGCAAAGTACAAAGAAAAGAGAGTTGGGGCAAGGATGTCACCCTACTTGACACCATTCTCTACAGGAATGGGTCCCGCCATGGCACCACCAACATTGACACAAGCCTCCATCCCATCATGAAATGATTTAATTATAGATACAAAGTGATCCGGACATCCAAGTTTGCCAAGTATTTTCCCTAGAAAGGCCCTATTTACAGTATCAAAGGCCTTAGTTAAATCAATGAATACCTGGACAAGATCCATATTCTGCTCATAGCACTTCTCCTGCATCTGTCTTGCTGTGAAAATCCATTGTCCCTCTACCAGATCGGAAGCCACATTGAGATTCAGATAGGACATCATTTACGAGACACCCATTCAGACGGGTAAGAAGAATATTTGCCAGAACCTGATAGTAGAGCAATACATCTCTAGTTACCACACATTGTTCTGGCTCCTTTTCCTTTATATAGAGGAAGAATAATTGCATCCTTCCAGTCCTTAGGGATTGCACCATCCCTCCAGGCTGCACTAATAAGTTCATGATTTGGTGGTAATATATATATATATGCACACGTGTATATACTTAAACATTGTTATCTATAACAATGAGTATGTGTGTGTGTCTATATATATATATATATATATAGACTGATTGACAACTTCACTGACAATTGACAACTTCACTAGAGTGGACGAAAGCGCTATATATAAAAACAATAAAAACATGTGACATACTAATTAATAAAGAGAGAGAGCCGAACACCCTAACCGTTAGGTCACACATCTTTATTTATAATAGCAGCATCGTATTATATTCCCACTTTGTAAAACCAAGCAGGCGAAAATTACCCACCAAAAACCGCACAAAAAAAAAACAGGAATGCAAAAACCGAAAAACGCACATCTTTCAAGCAAACACCAATTTTGATACCATCTTTCCAGCTGACACCCAAAGAGAAATAGATTTGTCTTAAAACTCAAAAGTGTTAGGGTCACACAAGGTCACAAAAAAGGTCACACAAGGCGGCAAGCTGGCAGAAACGTTAGCACGCCGGACGAAATACTTAGCGATATTTCTGAGGTGCAGCCCAAAAATCCATTACCACTGCTATACCATGTATCTGTCCTGCTGTCCTACATGCAGTGAAGAATTAAATGCGATCTAATGTGAATGTGGTCTATTCTAGTATGCCTGTAGAGAGTCACAGCAGAAGTAAGCACATTAAGAGCGGTAGGAGTGCCGCGACAGCTGCTGTTTCATTGCACTCATTACATTGTGTAACATTGTTTTTGTCTTTGGTCAGTAAGTGTTATTTCCTATTTGCTTCTATCTAGAAGTCAAAGGAAATGACTACTATTCTCTTCAAACTTTGCTTTTGTGACCTGGACATCAATGTTTTGAAACTGACCTATTTTCCATTATATTTAAGACAGATCCAGTGCTAAGCTGCTGAAGCAGAAATAACAAATACATAACAAATACATAGCAATACATAACAAATGCACAATGATAATACAATTTGTATAATGATATTACACATATTCAAGCCGTTGTAGGTTTTTATCATCTTCAGCGAGCAGGACAATGCCATCAGCGAATGCCAGGTGTTTTAATCTCGTCTGTTGTTTCCATTGCATTCCTCTGTCACGTATGTTCGTTGTTCTCTTTAGGACAAAGTTTATTGCAAGTAAGAACACGATGGGTGATAGACTGCAGCTTTGCCTCACGCCAACAGTTCTCTATGCCGGTGGTACATGGAAGAGAACCGTGAAAATCGACTTCTACCAAAAAATGCGTGAGAAGGTTTATAAAAACGTATTGACAAGACTACTTAGTCAATGAAGACGTCCTTAAGTCAACACAAGACCATTTAGAGAAACCATTACGGAACGGAGATTAAAATTTGTAAGTTACTTATACGGCTACCAGAACAATGCTTTCAAGAGAAGACAGAAAAATACATGGCACAGAGCATGCACAATCGACATGATAGAAGCCAATATCACATGACCAGATGTAGAGAAAACTGAAGCCAACAAGAAACCCGTGGCGTCAACTTGTTGCCCAAAGTGGTTGAGAGAACCAGGAGGGGCTGAGATTCATTATATATATCGGAATAAAAGAAATCACATTATATATATTGTTGTGGAAGGATTCCGACCTCTTCCAAATGACTAAAAGTGGACTGAATCAATGTTTTAAAATTAAGAACTGTGAGCGATTGGCAGTTCGGATCGGAAAGCAGTTCACTGTGAGCCGTAGATTGAGAGCGTTTAGTCTCGTATAATAGTGATCGTATTGCGTCGTGTAAATACTTTCTTTCCCCACTGTCTCTTTGAATTATATATCCAGCACCAGGATATAATATATATATATATATATATATATATATATATATATATATATATATATATATATAATACAAAATGGGACAAGAATGCAAAACATCCGGTCAACTATCCGGGGATGGTGGGTGGTGGAGGGGAGAACGAATAAGCATGAAAACGTTGAAAAGTCGTACAAAATTTAGTGAAATGTGTACTTACATATAAGAGAACAAAGCGCATGTACGCTGCTATGCATATATATATATATATATATATATATATATATATATATATATATACAAAATACAAAATGGGACAAGAACACAACACATCCGGACAACTAGGTGATACAAAAAGGGACAACAAAACATCCAGATAGACGATACAAAAAAAATCAAGGACGGGTCATTTGAAGCTTTTTATCCTCAATCAAGAACCGGATCATCCTCGCAATTTCGGCTGATTAATCTTGAGATTGCTCCAATCTGGCCAGCCCCAAGGAAAACTAAGCTAAGAGCATTAGATTCCTTGGAAAAAAAGCATCGAATGTATACGAAAACAAGGACGGAAAAACAGACGATGTTACACACACACACACACACACACACACACACACACACACACATTCTTTTTTCATTTCCTTTACGTGTTTCAGTCATTTGACTAAGGCCATGCTGGACCACCACTTTTAGTCAAACAAATTGACTCTAGTACTTATCCCATCGGTCTCTTTTGCTGAGCAGTTAAGTTACGGAGACGTAAACACACCAACATCGGTTGTCAAGCGATGGTGGAGGGACAAGAACAGACACCCAAATATATATATATATATATATATCCGACGGGTTTCTTTCAGCTTCCTTCTACCAAATCCACTCACAATGCTTTGGTCGGCCCGAGACTATGATAGAAGACACCCGCCCAAGGTGCCATGCAGTAGGACTGAACCCAGAACCACACAACCACGCTATAATTAAACAATAAAACAAACAAAAAATACCCACCAAACCTTAAATCAATAATTTTTCCTGTGATTTTATTTTCGCTCTTATGTTTGTTTTTGGTGCAGCTTTTTCTCCCGTGAATTTTCTTTTCTGTCTTCCTTGTCTTCTTTGACTTCTTGTGTGACATTTTCCCCCATAACGTCGCCACACTTCCAGTGACTCTTTTCCTGTGACTGTCTTTTGTGAGTTTTTTTCTTGTGATTAATATTCCGTAATATTCTTTTGTAATATTTTTTGTGACTCTTTCCTGCGATTGTTTTCCCGTGACATTTTCCCCGTGAGTTTTCCTTATAACTTTGTTTTCTTTCTTGGCTTCCCTTTATTATTTTCTGGCTTCGTTTGATTGTTTCCAGAACAGGACACTTAATTCTACATCGTTTCAGTTCATCTGATAACACTGTGTAATACGATTCTTGTCCTTGCGTATTCTTGTCCTTTTTGCTTAGCTTTAAAAAGTATGAAAATGGCTAATATTTTCCTTCAAACTTTGCTTTTGTTACATTTATTCAAACCCTAAAGAATCCCTCTCAACATATAACTATGATGCTCCCCTACAACTTCTCATGATAAGAGATGAACTTATTGTCAGCTACAAAAGGACATGGTCAAGTAGTTAAGGTCAAGCAACTAACAAGCAACTGACAAGCAAATCTGTGGTATTGAGCAGAATATTTGCTATAACTATATTTCTGCTTCAGCAACACAGTGCTGAATCTGTGATAGAAAATATATAAATAAATCTAATAGAAATTATATCAGTTTTCTAAACATTGTTGTCCAGGTCACAAAAGCAAAGTTTGAAGGGAATGGTAGTCATTTTCTTTGATTTCTAGAAGCAAATAGGAAATAACACTAACTGATCAAAGACAGAAAAAAAAAAATGATAGTGCTATTTGGAAAAATTTAATGATGTTACTTCTAACAGAGTAGCACAGAATCCATCTCAGCTATGTTCTGAATTTTTACGTTTCTGTGGTTCCTGTTAGCTTAAAATTTTTATTTTCGTGTTTTAAAGACAGTGGCTTGGTAGATAGTGTAGCTAATATATATATATATATATATATATATATATATATATATATATATATATATATATATATATATATATATATATATATATATATATATATATATTTAAAATTTAAATAATGAGGGTGATAAATTGAATATTGATTTAATTAACGGCAATTTAAAACCAGTAGCCTAGCATACACAAAAATCTGAAAATATTAAAATTTTTCTGAATTTTCAGGTTTTTCTGTATGCTGGGCTACTGGTTTTAAATTGATGTTAATTAAATCAATATTCAATTTATCACCCTCATTATTTAAATTTTAAATTTATATATATATATATATTATATATATATATATATATATACACATATATATGTATGTAAAAACAATACTAGTAATGTACTAATTCATTTGAAACACGAATCCACGAATTTAAAAGATAATTTGTTCTTGTATCTAAAGAAATAATTATTTTTGTTTTTGATTGATATTCGTCCACTTTTAAGTGTGTTGCAAAACGGTGAAAGTGACTGGAACGGTAAAAAGTCTGCCTAGAATGAGTTCGTGTAATTAGTTCCGTCCCTCCAGCTAAGCCGTTCAAATCTTACATAAGACGATTTTGTATCGTGCAATAAATATGTTTCAGATAATTACAAAAAGCCAGTAATTTTTGAAGGAAGAGATTAGTTGATTATACCAACGCTTGTCGTTGACTAGTACTTATTTTATCGACCACGAAATGATGAAAGGCAAAGTCGACATCGGTGGTATTTGAACCCAGTGCATAAAGAGTCGGAAGAAACGTCGCTGAGCATTTTGCCATACGAGCTAAACGATTCTGTCAGCTCGTTCCCCTTGTCTTGTGACAAATAACAGTAATCGAAATAAGATGAAATTTAATCGATGATGTTCCTTCTCCACAAAGTCTGGTTTTGTAACCAATCGAAATAAATTAACTACATATGGTGTGTGTGTGCTTACGTGCGTGAGTGTTTATATGTGCACATAAGATTTTACAACTTCCCTCTTTAAAACATTTTCTGCTGGTGTAATAAATTATAACTTTCCGTGTAAGGCGGCTAACAGCTAAATATGGCATAATGACCTCATAACAATATCAAGAGAGAAATTTATGACATTGAAAGAAAATTATATTTCGGGAGAAAAAGTGTGAAATAGCTAAGTGAGATGAGCGTTGTAGTGCTTGTACGTTAAGAGTTAAGCTCTGAAAATCAGCCTGCAGTCTCCATTGCTCTTTGCTGCATCGATGCTGTGGCCCATTTAGGAAAGGTATGGATGTCCTCACTTGTTTTGTAATTTCCCTTTTTAAAATATTTTCTGTAGGTGTAATGAATTATAATTTTCCGTGCAAGGCAGTTAACAGCTGAAGATGACATAATGATGACCTCGTAACAATCCCAAGGAAGAAATTTATGATATTGAAATAACATTATAAATTATAATAAATTATAACTTTCCGTGTAAGGCGGCTAACAGCTAAATATGGCATAATGACCTCATGACAATATCAAGAGAGAAATTTATGACATTGAAAGAAAATTATATTACGGGAGAAAAAGTGTGAAATAGCTAAGTGAGATGAGCGTTGTAGTGCTTGTACGTTAAGAGTTAAGCTCTGAAAATCAGCCTGCAGTCTACATTGCTCTTTGCTGCAGTGATGCTGTGGCCCATTTAGGAAAGGTATGAATATCCTCACTTGTTTTGTAATTTCCCTTTTTAAAATATTTTCTGTAGGTGTAATGAATTATAATTTTCCGTGCAAGGCAGTTAACAGCTGAAGATGACATAATGACCTCGTAACAATCCCAAGGAAGAAATTTATGATATTGAAATAACATTATAAATTATAATAAACTATAACTTTCCGTGTAAGGTGGCTAACAGCTAAATATGGCATAATGACCTCATGACAATATCAAGGGAGAAATTTATGACATTGAAAAAAAATTATATTACGGGAGAAAAAGTGTGAAATAGCTAAGTGTGGGAAACGTTGTAGTGCTTATACGTTGATGAAGAGTTAAGCTGTGTAAACCAACCTGCAGTCTCCATTTCTCTTTGCTGCTGATAATTTTTCCAGTTTATTTAGATCAAACATGTTTTAAGAACGGTATGACGTGCGCAAAGATAGGGCTTCTGCAATTAATTATCTAGATGTTTTAATTTCAATCTAATAAAAAAACAAAAACGAAGAAAATCCTTAAAAAGAAGTGAATTATATATCTTATTTGTATCTGCCAAAGAAAAATCTCAGTTATTTTATTAAAATTTAAAATTTTCAAAGCGAAGAAAGAAAAAAACACAGAATAACAAACCCAACTCACATTATTTAATTTATTTTTTCTCTTGAAATGGTTAATATTCATTAGTCGTTCAACAAACAGGATGCTGGAGGCATTAAGATATATTCTGTATCTCAATAATTTGTCCTGCTTTAAAAGTCACCCGGAAATCTGTTCCCAAAAAGTAGCTTCCCCGAAACATGTGACATCCAATTTGATACAAAACAGAACGAGCTTTCTCCAATGGAATCTCGACGAAGTTTCCTGTTTTACACTGATTTCATTGTACTAGTTTATCTTTTAAGGAAGTAGACCTTTTTTCTGTCTCACTAAGTTGAGAAAAAGCCAAAAAATAAAAGCAGACAATTAACTCATTTTATTTGTGGTGAGAATGATTCTGGACTATTTGTTTGGCACAAGATATGAAGACTGTTTTCGTAATTTATACCTCTCGCTAAGACGTTTATGCATACACACATATATACGATACATGCATACATATACATACATACATGCACACACACACACACAGACATATGCAGGAATACTCACACAGATACATACATATATGTATTTATGTATATGTATGCATGTATGCATGCATATATGCCTGCATATATGTATATATATATGTTGTGTGTTTGTGTGGGTGTGCGCGTGTGTATGTAATGAATAATTAAGTGAGCATTGGTGCCTAAAATCACGAGAAAAAGCATTCAATACGGGAAGTGGTTTGATAAAATTTCAATCGAAAAATCGAGTAAAGCTGTTTGACATAGACACCGGTGCTTTTGATGGGGTGGCGGTGTAGGAAATCATTGGTCTATATGCTTTGAATTTATCGCATAAAAAGCTTTCGGATGCTGGATGGAAGGCTCTGTCGGAATAATGGATTTTCTATCGTACGAAATGTGAATGGCCATAATGTAGGCAGATTTAGAAACGGCATTATGACAATGTCCAATGAATTAGAATTAAATATTTAATTCGCGACCAGCTTATGAGAAAGTCAGCTTGTGGGACATAACGTTAGACCTGGAGGCAAACAAATTTTCCATTATAATATATTTCATAAAAAGTTATTTTGTCTCAGTAAGGGTTCTAATCATTCACCAAATGTTCTTCGTAATTAATTGGGTTGTCCGGAAAGTTCGTGCCGATTTTTAAAGGAAAGAAAAAAGTTCAATACATATTTGCCATTTCATTTTTAATTAACCAAATATGAACCATTTTGTTGCATAATGCGTCTCCATCTTTCCTTTAACTTGAAAATACCCCCTCCTAGAATTGAGGGGGTTTCATGGCAAAGAATTCATCAAGTATCTTTTTACGTCATCCAAGGAATTGACATTTTTACCATTAAGACTATTCTGCAGAGACCTGAATAAGTGAAAATCCGAAGGAGTAATATCTGATGAATATGGAGGGTGGGGTAGCACATCCCAGCCGAGCTGCAGCAATTTTTGTCTGGTTCCCAAAGCATCAAGTGCCGAAAATAAATTTTTTTATCTTCCATTTTAAAGGGTTACGGAATTAACATAGGTTATAGGAACATAAACCTTCTTCCACGAAAAGATAGCTTAAACTGTGCTCTAAATAGAGGTGTAGTCAAATCCTATTTTATGGACTCAACCATGTTCTAAAATAAGCCGAAAGGCAAGCTACTATAAATCGGCACGAACTTTCCGGACAACCCAATAGTTTCCGTCGTTAGTTGGCATACATCATCACTATACTCAGATGCAAATACTTTTGAAAAAGTTTATTATTTCTCTAACGAAGTATTTAGTCTTAGCTGATTCTTAGAGAGAATAAAGTATATACCTAGACTTCTTGCTCCTAAATGTAGAAGCAGAAATAGAAACATCCTGTACCGCGGTGCTTTTTCGAAAGAGTCTAAAGGTAAAAGTAAGAGCAATATTCCTAGACCCGGAGGGTAGGCTGGTTGTCTTGGACGTGGATGGCAGAAATGGGTGTGCATTCCGTCTGATGGCAGTTTATGCACCGTCCTTAACGGGTCGGGCGGATTTCTTCAGACGTCTAGAGGTTTTCCTGGGTACGTCTAGACCTTTACTGTTAGTAGGGGATTGGAACGCTACCTTGGACACGCATCTAGATTATGTGGGAAGGGATAGGAATAGAAGGGGGTGTAAGAGCCTCAAAGACCTGCTCAGACGTTTCCATTTATCTGACAGGTTCCGACTCGACCATTCGAACGTGCCAACGTGGACTTGGACAAACCGCGTCGGATCGTCGAGATCTTATCTAGATAGAATTCTATGCAGGACAGCGGATAGGGATAGTGTAGGATGTCCACAATTTAAAATAGTCAGCTACACAGATCACAAATTTGTTACGTGTACGCTCGACTTAGATAAAACACATAGGCAGGGTCCCGGTTACTGGAAACTGAACACGTCGCTGTTAGCGCGACAGGTTTACAGGAACCGGATTAGCGAGTTAATTAAGAGGGCGCTGACGGGAGCCGTCGTTAACCGCTGGTGGTACGCCCTGAAAACGGCAATAAAATCGAAATCACTTAGGTTTAGCAAGGAATTAGCGATAGAACGAAATAGAGTAGAGGGAGACTTGGTTAAGAAACTAGAAGAGGCACTTACCACTGGCAGCGCAACCAACGTGCTGGCTGCGAGGATGGCCCCCGACCAACACCTCAACGCCAAGCACGAAGGTTGCGTCGTCAGAGCTAAAATGCGTGCCTTAAGGAACGAAGGGATCGAAGCTGCGCGAGAGGCCGGGTAGCGGAGGCGCAGCGTGGCAACAGAGCCACCATTCGGTCTCTAATAGATCAACAGGGATGCAGTTTACTCGAACCCGAAAGGATGTGTGAGGCCTTTCAACAGCACTTTGCTCGACTATTTGGTGCGAGTGGTGGGTCGGAACGCGGGATGGATTTCAGTGCCTACCTGACCGACCTGCCGCGGCTCTCGGCAAGAGAACCGGAGTGTTGTGAAAGTCCCATCACAGCCGCTGACGTGTGGAATGCGATGGCGGGCTGCGTGAGGGATAAGTCGCCTGGATTGGATGGTTTACCCTACGAGCTGTATTGTCAAATGCCAGACTTGTTTGGCGACCTCTTGGCATCAGTCTACTGCAACTGGCAACAAAACGGGAGAATCCCCGGTTTCGTG
>NC_043004.1:7283917-7308917 GCF_006345805.1 Octopus sinensis
CCGCTTATCAGCCGAGTCTATCGTGAATATTGTTCCGCCACCTTCCTTTAAAGGGGAAGGAAAAACGTTTTTCGTAACACTGATAGCTATGGCGAAGAATGCGTGTGGTGGACGCGTTTGAAAGGCCTACAAACAAACACTTTCCTCTCTGGTCAGTCCCTCGTCAACTTTTTCAAGTACCACTTGAAAAGGAGGATGAGAATAGAGAGGAAAGTATCGTCGAATGAAAGTTTCAATAAAAAATGGGTAAATGTGGCAAGAATGGTCAGTATGAAAGACGACACCATTTTAAGCATAAATCTGTAACAAAAAGAGAAAATGAGAGGAAAGGTTCTTACTCTTATGGACATTTTGAACTGCCTGAGGTGACCTTGGCTTGTTTTGTATGTTTTTCTTTCCAAGGCTACACCTAAACTGTAAACAATATCGTTTCCCACCCTGTTTTTGAACTTTATATATATATGTCTTTCCTTTTTTGTACATAACACAGCCCAACGATCCCTATTGATCGGATTTTCCTTTTATGTGTCCCACCCATCCCACCTCGAAAAGAAAAACTCTACATTGTATTTCGTCTATTTTCTGTGTTTAGCCCTGTGTGGCCATAAAAACATATCTATCTATCTATCTATCTATCTATCTATCTATCTATCTATCTATCTATCTATCTATCTATCTATCTATCTATCTATCTATCTATCTATCTATATTATTATTATTATTATTATTATTATTATTATTATTATTACAAAGGCAGCTAGCTGCCAGAATCGTCAGCCTGCTGGTCGAAATGCTTAGCGGTATTCTGCTGTCACGTGTGGGACGAGTCGGTTTATCAGCTGAGTCTATCGTCAATATTGTCACGCCTCCTTCCTTCCTTTCGCTATGGCGAAAGAATGTATCTGGTGGACGCATCTGAAAGGATTGGAGACAAACACTTTCCTCTCTGGTCAATCTCTCTCATCAACTTCTTCAAGTACCACTTGAAAATGAAAGTGAGAGTAGAGAGGCAAGTTTTGTCTAGCGAATGTTTTAAAAAAAGATTGGTGAATGTAGCAAGAATGGCACGTATGAATGACGAAGCCACCTTGAGCATAATCTTATGAACCCAGAAATTGAAAACAGAGGGTTACCCACTTGCAAACAAATGTGGTAACATATAACAATCCCACGGATAAACCTTATCTGCTTCCCCCTTTACACCGTACATCATGACACTGTGATACACGATCCCTATTGATCGCTTTTTTTCCTCTTCCCCTTTTTCTTTTTTCTTTTCTTTTGTTTCTTTTCCTTTTGTTTCTTTTTTTCCTTTTTCCCTTTTACGATCCCTTTTGATCGAAAACCTACGCCACTTTTTTTTTCATCCCCCAAAAGGAAAGCTCTACCTTGTAATTTGTCCCATCTGTGTGCAGCCCTGCGTGGCCAAATAAAAAAACTTATCTATCTATCTATCTATCTATCTATCTATCTATCTATCTATCTATCTATCTATCTATCTATCTATCTATCTATCTATCTATCTATCTATCTATCCATATCTATCTATCTATCTATCTATCTATCTATCTATCTATCTATCTATCTATCTATCTATCTATCTATCTATCTATCTATCTATCTATCTATCTATCTATCTATCTATCTTTGCATGGTTATTTGTTTGTGTGTCTGTGTAATGTAATTTTATTTAATGAACTAATTTAAACGCAATATAATGATACATAAATATGCATCGAAAATATGAATCTACCTCACTTTCCAAGAGGGAAAGGAAAACGAGAACTATTTCAAGAGGGCGTCCAATCACAATGTCACTACGTTGTAATGACACTTCTATTTCATACAAAACCTACCCAAGACCATCTCGTTTTTATTACTTCTGTCTATTTTAAATAAGATTTCATTGGAAAGAGAAAATAATCGGCTTATCGAATCTGACCCCCTTCACCAACTTTTCATATAGTCACCCCTCTTGTATTCATCTTAACCACTCAACCATGTCAACCTATCACAGAAAAGAAATCTGGCTTTCTGTGCCAAACGGAGACAGCAGGATAATACATACAATGGATTGGGAGGCGAGCTGGCAGAATTGTTAGCACGTTGGCCGAAATGCTTAGCGGTATTTTTGTCTGCCGTTATGTTCTGAGTTCAAATTCCGCCGAGGTCGACTTTGCCTTTCATCCTTTCGTAGTCAATTAAATAAGTACCAGTTACGCACTGGGGTCGATGTAATCGACTTAATCCTTTTGTCTGTCCCTGTTTGTCCCCTCTATGTTTGTCCCCCCTCTGTGGGCAATAAAGAAATAAATACATACAGTGGATTCGGCTGTGAAAGGAATTCCTTTATATGCTTTAGTAATTTTTGTTTTTTTTGTTCGCAACCAACGGAGCTCGAAGTGTTCCTCACAAACGCAGGTTCGTGAGATGGTTGTGACCTGTAAATAGTTTTGTGTAGGAACCGGAAAGAGAAGTCTGAACACGCAATGCGCATGTCAAAATAAAACGGAAGAGAAGAATAAAAACGCAATGCGCATGTCAAAATAAAACGGAAGAGAAGAATAAAAACGCAATGCGCATGTCAAAATAAAACGGAAGCGAAGAAGAAAAGCGCAATACGCATGTCAAAATAAAACGGAAGAGAAGAATAAAAGCACAATGCACATGTCAAAATAAAACGGAAGCGAATAGTAAAAACGTAATGCGCATGTCAAAATAAAACGGAATAGACAAGAAAAGAATAAAAACGCAATGCGCATGTCAAAATGAAACGGAAGTGAAGAGTAAAACAAGGTGTATGATGGTTTGTACGCCACATCTGACACCATTGTCATCAGCTTAGCTGCAATTTTCTTGTGTCTAACATCGTGTCTTTGGTAGGAAAACGCTGAAGAACAAAGAGAGAGAGAGAGAGAGAGAGAGAGAGAGAGAGAGAGAGAGAGAGAGAGAGAGAGAGATGTGTGTGTAAAACAATTTCTTCATTCTTCAAGATTTCTGCAGTTATCTTCGCAGTCAAAGATATTTATCTTAACTCGAATTAGTATCTGTTTCCTTTATCTTTAGTTGTTTCAATTATTGGACTGAACTGCGGCCATGCTGGTGCACCACCCTGAAGAGTTTAGTTGACTCCAGTATTTAGTTTTTGTTATAAGTCTTATAAGCACTTATTCCACCGGTCAATTTTGCCGAACCACCTCTATAGGGACGTAATCAAACCAGCCTCGGTTTTCAAGCGGTAGGAGAGGGCAAACACAAGGAGATTCGCACACATATACGACGGGCTTCCATAGAGTTTCCGTCAATCAAATTCACTCACAAGGCATTGAGCGGCGCGGGGTCATAGTGGAAGACACCCAATGTGTTGAGCAGTGGAACTGAACCCGAAACCACGTGTTTGCAAAGCGAGGTTCTTAACCATACAACCAAGCCTTTCTTTTCGAAAATATGGCTGTGTGGTAAGTAGCTTGTCTACTAACCACATGGTTCTAGGTTCAGTCCCACTGTGTGGAACCTTGGGCAAGTGTCTTTTACTATAGCCCCGGGCCGACCAAAGCCTTGTGAGTGGATTTGGTAGACGGAAACAGAAAGAAGCCCGTCGTATATATGTATATATATATGTATGTATGTGTATATATATATGACCGCGTGTGTATCGTTGGAGATTTTTTCCCCTCCGTCTTCCCTTCCTTGGATCTTTCCTTTTCCTATGTTTCTGACGAAGAGCTCCGCTTGAAACGTTAACTCCTCCTTCTTTCTTTCCTTTCCTGAGCGTCCAATAACATTATACTTGTTCCACGTCCTCGTGTTGTGTTTTCTCAGTGTATTTTCATGTTTGGATTAACTTTATATATATATATATATATATTATATATATATATATATATTATATATATATATATATATATATATATATATATATTATATATATATATATATATAATGTATGTGTGTGTATATGTTTGTGTGTCTGTGTTTGTCTCCCCCAACATCGCTTGACAACCGATGCCGGTGTGTTTACGTCCCCGTAACTTTTGTTTGCGGTTCGGCAAAAGAGACTGATAGAATAAATACTAGGCTTACAAAGAATAAGTCCTAGGGTTGATTTGCTCGGACTAAAGGCGCTGCTCCAGCATGGCCGCAGTCAAATGACTAAAAGAAATAAATGAGAATGAGAGAGTATCTTCCAGCTTACTCCCCGCTCCGCCACCAAAATACACCGTAGACAAAAGCCGTGCAATTTACATATGTCAGCACAATATTTATGAGGGAGATTTTTCTTTAACTTTTTATAGAACGTATTTGGTTTCTTAAAATAAGCTTAAGAATATAATGAGTGCTTATGAAAGAATGCTTCGGTTCAGTGACGATCACCGAGAGACTTTGTTTCTACGTCATGCCTCTACGATTTGAGCCAGGTTGACAACATTTAAGTTCTCATATCTCAGCGCACACATGTTGGTTTCTAACTGTGGCACAAGGCCAGCAATTTCGGGGGGAGGGGAAAGTCGATTATTTCGTCCCTCAGCAACCAACTGGTACTTATTTTATCCACCCCGAAAGGCATGAAAGGCAAAGTCTACCTCGGTTGAATTTGAACTCAGAACGTATAGACGGATGAAATCTGGCTAAGAATTTTGCCCGGCGTGCTAACGATTCTGCCAGATCGCCGCCCTTCTTAACGAACTTATATTAACACTTGATAACACATCCTCGGAGAGGAAAAAATATCCAGAGTTGTTATCACATCAGCCATCTCCTACTTCGATTATACTGGCATTTCTAAAAACTTTTCTATATTGCTTAAAAACTATTTCTTCATATCACTGTCTGTTTCCCCTTCTCCCCCTCTTTATCTGTCTGTTCATCTGCCTATCTATCTATTGTATGTATGTCATTATTCAGTTTTATTTCAATATTTCTTACCAATAGAGAAAGAGCCGGTTTCTAACTCAGATTAAAGGCTCCTTCATTGGAATTTCAACACCAACAACATCGTATTTTTGTATGTATGTATGTATGTATGTATGTATGTATGTATGTATGTATGTATGTATGTATGTATGTATGTACGTATGTATGTATGTATGTATGTACGTACGTATCTATCTATCTATCTATCTATCTATCTATCTATCTATCTATCTATCTATCTATCTATCTATCTATCTATCTATCTATCTACCTATCTATCTATCTATCTATTTATCTATCTATTTATCTATCTATTTATATAAATAAGATCGATATTTAAATACCGATCTTATTAGGTGGCCTGCATGGGAATAAAAACCTTCAAAGGTAATAATTATTATTAAAATTAAAATTTAGGGTATCTAAGAGATACCACCACGCTGGAAATAGCAGCCAAAATTTGACTCTAAAACCACATTAAATGTTCAGGTGCTGTATGAACATTTTATGAATGTATATATATGTATGTATGTATGTATGTATGTATGTATGTATGTATGTATGTATGTATGTATGTATGTATGTATGTATGTATGCATGCATGCATGTATGTATGTATATATATATCTGTATGTTTGTATGCATGTATGTATATGTGCAGTTTTATATGTTTTGCTTTATGTATGTATTCTCATGCATATAGTTGCATGTGTAGACATGCTCATATATATTTAAGTGATATACTTCTGGAAAGTTTTACAGATTTTTACAGTTCAGGTGATGGACTGGAACTGTAGTCTTCGAATCACCTTTCTCCTTTCTGGTTTTGAGAAGCCAAATTTCTCAAGATTTGTATTTAAGCAGATTGTTACACATCCCAGGGCCCCAATAATTACAGGTATAAACCTGAACTTGTAATCTGGATAGAGTAACTGCAGATTTCTCAATAGTTCAGCATAGGAGTTCTCTTTTTCACTGATTATTAACTCTGTATGTATTTATGTGTGGAAGCGCGTGGCTTAGTGGTTAGAGTGTCAACATCATGATCGTAAGATTGTGGTTTCGATTCCTGGACCGGGCGACGCGTTGTGTTCTTGAGCAAAACACTTCATTTTCACATTGCTCCACTCCACTCAGCTGGCAAAAATGAGTAACGCTGCGATGGACTGGCGTCCCCTTCAACTGGGAAACACATACGCCATAGAAGCCGGGAAACTGGGCCCATCAGCCTGGCTAGGCTTTAAAAGGGCGTATGTATGTATGTATGTATGTATGTATGTATGTATGTATGTATGTATGTATGTATGTATGTATGTATGTATGCATCTATCTATCTATCTATCTATCTATCTATCTATCTATCTATCTATCTATCTATCTATCTATCTATCTATCTATCTATCTATCTATCTATCTACTTATCTATCTATCTATCTATCTTGATCTGGAATGATTTGGGTGTAATCCCTCTCACCCCACCAATAAAAAAGCATTACTGCACCCCGCCTTTCTTCGATGCCTGAAGGCTTTGCATTGTTTTACTCGTTTTCCGCCTTGACTACAGTGAAAGAGCCTCTACAAAAAAACAAAAAAAATCGCTCAGCTTGTTAGAATTAGCAACCAAATGTGTCCCCATATCAAGCCATAACGTTCTTAAAAAACAAGACGTATTAAATCATGTAACTCTAGATAGAATGACTGAATAAAAAAAACGGAACAATCAGGACAGGAACGCCTTTGACCAAAACTCTACTCGTTCAAAACTAATTCGTTTTGTCCTGTTGGCAGGTTTTGGAAAAGCAGCAGAGACCTTGACCTTTTAGGTCTCTCATAACCCGGTGAGCGTTAAGGTTGGGTTTAAACTGCTGCAGATCAGCACCTGCAGGAAAGACATCAGCAGGAAGCAAATTCATGAGATCTAATGTTCCGTTGAAGAAAGATTGAGTAGGATGCTTAGTGTTGGGGGGGGGGAGATGTTTGAATGCAACAAAGATGCTGAGAGGGGAAGAGACGAGTGGGTTGGGATGTGGAAGAGATACAAGAGCAGCCAGCTTCAAGGAACGGAGGCTATTATGATAGTGATAGTTGGAGAGAGGAGACAGTACATCTGAAGGTCAGAGTGGGAAGTATGTTTAATACCAGTCAACAACAACGACGACGACAACAATAATGATAACAACATCATCAACAACAAAGTTTTTCCTTTTTAGCCAAATATTAGAAATATGTCAAAAAGTTTTTCTTCCTTCATCTTTTACATATGTTTATATTTCAATTTATATTAACACTGGTTTTAGCCAGTAGATATGTAACCAATGCCATTCCAACTGTGACAATCTCATGTAAGTGATAGAACCAGTGTGTATATTATTACTGGCATAATGACCTTCCCGAAATTACAACAAAATCCTTTTCAACACTCAAGTTCACATCAAGAATCTTGCAAACCAAATACAACGAAATAACCACTGAAGATCTTTATTACTTGAATCTTTCCACGTTTCTTTTATGGTTGTCTTTAGCTCATCGATACTAATTCCTCTCTTTAGAGAATCTCTTTCTTTGAGTATCTGTTGGGAATTTCCAATTACATTTCCACTTCTGATTTTTCTAGAACGTTAATAATCCTGTTTGAATACAACTATTCTTTATTGACTTTAACAGCTCTCATCAAATATGACCGTGAAGGCAGTTAACAGTAGTGATGTTTAAATTAAGTCAGGCCTGGGAAACATGCGGTACTGAGGTGATATACAAAACTTTATGTATTTTTTGCGGCGTTAATAATGCCATAATTAAGTACACTTAATTAACGCACAGTTAATATTCCCATCATGGACCTTTCCATGGCCCTTTGTGTCGTAGCCGATCGATATCCCTCGATATTCTCTCTTCGTAGTAGCTCACGTTTCACTTGCGTATAAGAATGTAGATAGAGCAGTTGTATCGAAGAGACTAGTACGTACAGTCTTGTCTAGCCGAGAATATCTTTGCGAGAGCATATCTGAAATGAGGAAATGCAGAAAGGGAGAGAAATGAACGACGTGATTGTAGAATGCGAAAACATAAGTTCCGCTAGGCCAGACATTTAGCAAGGTTCACAGACAACAGGTGAACCCGTGCAGTTTCCGAGTGGTGTCCAAAATGTTTGCTTAGCTCTATTCAAAGAGCATTTCCAAATCAATCTCTCCAAAATTTCAGACAGAATTCTGAACTATTTATTTGTATCAATAATCTCGTTGATATGTAACAATATCTTGACTGCCACATCATTAATAGTAGTAGTTGTTTAACCCTAGGCCAGGCATGATCAAGCAGGCATATAAACAAACCTGCAAAATATATTTAAGCTATCGACGTCTATTCGTATATAGTGTGTCTAAGGCTACATTATCTAATGTATTATTTTTTTTTAAGGATGTGATTTGAGGCAGACTTAGTTACTATATTTAGCAAGCCAAATAACTGCATGCAGCCACATTGGCTCTCCACATCATCGATTCAAATGCTCGGCACGTATACTGACTATCAAAGTGGGCCATTATAAAAAAAGTTCTACTCGAACCGTTTATTGTTTTTGTATGTTTAGTAAGAGATTTTCTGCATTGCATGTTGAAACAGATTATTTTTACAATTATATTGACTAATTATCATGTATAGTATTAATTAATCTTTCCTTTAATCTATATTTCTAGTCACCAATGTGAAAGCCATCTATCACGCACCTGTAGCTTATTTACTGATCTTTACCCTTTCTGTCTCGGTTCCCTAAACACATTGTGTTTATTTTTAGCTTGTTTTTTTTTGTTGTCGTTAATTCACATACTTATTACTGTTGCTTTCATAATTTTCCTTCTTTGTTTTAAATTGAACGTGGAGAAGGTTTGGTATTGAATGGGGTGCAGTGGCGGCGGCTGTGATATCAGGGTGTTCTACAAGAGTTTATGTCAGTAATATAAAGGCGATGGACAAGAATCGAAGGCAATATTCACTAATTTTATCTTTTACCGTTTAATTGCTTCAGTCACTGGACTGCGACCATGTTGGGGGAGCACTGCGTTGGACGGTTAAGTCCAACAAACCGATCACAGTACTTTTAAAAAAAACGTTTAGTACTTATTTATATCTGTCTTTTTCGTCGAACCGCAAAGTTACAAGCATGCAAACAAACCAACACCTGTTGTCAAAAGGTGTTGAGCAACAAACACTATAAAGACAAGTGAACGCGCACGTGCAAACACACACATTTATCAAATTCAATTGTAAAACATTCGTTGGTATAGGGTTATAGTAGAACACACTTGCCCAAGATACTGCGTAGTGGGACCGAACCCATTACCAAGAGATTCAAAACGAGCTTCGAAATCATACAGCTATGCCTGCGCCTATAACCACATTAAAAAAAGTTGTTTATCTGCGCCTATAACCACATTAAAAAAATCGTTTATTGTCCCAAACTGAGAAAGCAGCCATAACGACTTCTTTGTTTGTGATCATACTGAGCAACAAAACAAGCCACCAGTTGTTACAGAGCATTCTCTTCTTGTGATGAAACTAGGTATGAGTCTATGAGTGCAGAGATGAATATTTACAGACGAGTTCCTGTTTTCCAGTGAGTCTTTATGAGGGCAGAAGACCATATGGATGTTCACAATGAATCAGGTTTGGGAACCATGCGGTACACGAGTGACATACAAACCCTTTTTGCATATGGTACAAATAATGTACTACGTGGGCACACTTATTAATAGTTACGTAATAACCTTTTGAATTTTGTAACATAATTTTTAGGTCGTTTATTTAAACAATTTCGTTCCATTTTTCTCTTATTTACTCCAGCTTTCCCTTTTTTCTAAAAAAACAATTCGCTTATTGTAATTTGTGGTGTCTTCTTTACTATATACAACGTTTGTTAAATTATTCTTTAAATAGTTATGGCCCAATTTATGCCAAGTGATATTGTGACTGATGTTGAGCATGAAATTATCAAGGCCACTGCCGTATTCCGGAGAATGGGCGTTATCAGGTCTTCCAACACGTCGTTCTACACACAAAGATCTGGTTCTACACTAACATAGTTCTATCAACTCTTTTCTATTCCAGTCAGACATGGAAGAGCCCCGTGAAAATCGATAGAAAGCTAGATGTATGCAACCACAGATGCTTGAGAAGGATTCTGAGAACGTACTAACAAGACCACATAATTAATGAAGCCGTTTTAAAGAGAAGCAATACATGTGATACTTTGCGAAATCGACACAAAAGGAAAATTAAAACCAGTAGGTGGCATATTCCAGCTGCCAGAACGAAGCAGTTTTCAAACGGACACCACCAGAGAGAGAGAGAGAGAGAGAGAGAGAGAGAGAGAGAGAGAGAGAGAGAGAGAGAGAGAGAGAGAGAGAGAGAGAGAGGAAGATCAAAAACTACATTCACAACTGTAAGAACAAGAGAGGCCAATATCACATGACCAGATGTAGAGAAAACTGCAACCAACAGAAACCAGTGGCGTTAACTTGCTGCCCAAAGTGTTCGAGAGCAGATAAGGAGCCGATAACAATGCTGAATATATCATAAGGCTCACTGCTAGAAAAAATGTTACTCATATCTGTATTACAATAAACGTGTGAAGCATGCTTTCAGATCATCTCTAAAAAGCTTCCATAAACTGACAATATTGTCCTCGTTCTATTCCTACAACATTATTTCTTTTCTCTTAATAGTAAACATGGATTCCATGGTAAGTTTATATATCATCAGTTTTTAGATTTTAAGATTTATCTCTTGCGATATCAACCTACTTTTGGGTTTTCGTCTTTGGTAGAAACCTCTGATCAAGTTTGCGCATTAGTCTTCGGTTAGGCAGCATTCAGCCATGTTGTGGTGTCTACATCCTTATCTTTCTTGTTGCTCTTTCTCTCTCAAACAAAGAATCGCTACTGCAAGTGTTGAATGCTATCTGTCTCGTAAACTGAAAACGTGTATAGGTAAATATACACACATACAGACACACAGACACACACACAGACACAAGAATACACACACACACACATACACACACCCATACACACACATACACATACGCATACACACACACACACACACACACACACACACGTACGCACGTATGTGTGTATGTGCATTTATTTAGATTTATCCGTCATTCGAACATTTGAATTCATTGTAATTCTGAAAATAAAGGGTTAACTTTTCGTTTTACTTTTAGCTCCGCAACAATCTGCTTTGCCATTCAACTCGTTTACATCAATAATACAATACCAGTAACATTCTGGGCTTGAGCGTATATATTGCGCCCATCTCTTACAACCTCTTACAGCAAAACCAATCTTTATTTTGTTGTGTCTGGGGAGAGTCATTTTCTTTTCATGCCTTATAATGTAACACACACACACCGGTAACATTTCCACTTATTTCTTATTTTTATTTTCCTTAAATTTTCGTTGCGTCTTGCAACCTTTTCAATAGTCGTGAATGTGTTACATTATAAGGCACAAAAAGAAAATAACCCTCCCCAGACACAACAAAATATGCTTCAACACACGAATTCATATAAAGAATCTTGCAAACCAAATCCCAAAACGAAATCTTTATTTTGTTTTGTAAAAAGTGAATATCATGATTTAGGTTCAATTATGATTATACTATAAGGTTCTTACATAAATTCGTTGTTTTCTCTTTCTATTTGGCATCCCATTGTCATATCTATGAATAGAAGTAAAAATCTATACAAATTTCAGAAACGATAAATAACAGTTGTAGAAGCTAAAAAGGGCTACAAAAGCCCCATAAAAACCCAACGATAAAAATATTTTCCGCGTTAATTCAAATGACATTGGAAAAGATTTAGCATTAAAAGAAAAAGAAAATGAAAATGAATAAATAAATAAAAAGGCAAACATATTTATTTGACAACCGAATAGAAAAATTTCCTTCATCTTTAAAAATAATTTTGAAGATAACAACGTTTAAATAAAGCATAAAAGAGAAAGAACAATTTGTTTCAGAATTTCATATGAGATAATCTTTTTTTGAATAAGAGAAAATAAAATTTCTGCAAGGTGAATATTTTGAACTAAATATCGAGTCTGCTACAATCTGTTTATTCAAATACGAGTTCGAAGACGTTTTTAAATCTATTTTGACATGACGAAGTCATCATATCTTGATGGTAAACTATTTTGTGACGAAGAAAATAAGGAGTGAATTAAGGGGCAAAAATTAATTGTTACAATGTTTCTAATCTGTGATTTTTCTCTGAAATATAATTGGGGAATACAAACATGATAAATTAGAAAAGATTTCTTTTACCATGCCGTAAATCCAATTCTTTTTTTTTTTTATAATTCTAGCATTTTTGTTTTATTATTTTGTAATCTGCTGAAATTATTTGTAGCTGGTGAATAATAAATATACGTATGAAATAAGTAGATGAACAAATCGATAATAAAATAGATAAAAAGAAGATATAAATATACAAACTGTTAAGCATTGCTGGAAGATTAAATCTACAATAAAGAACTAAACCTTCACCAAAAGATTAAAATGACTACAGAAATACAATGTCAGCAACAACTAGAACAAAGACAACAGCAGTAATACATATATATAACAATATGCGAGAAGGAAATATCTATCTAGACTATTGTTCCCAGTTTCAAAATAAATCACAGGTGCGTCAAGGCTTTCGGTTCATTTAGAATATTCTGGTTAGAAATTTTTTTTTACAGAGATTGTCATGGAGAATTATTAAAATATTTTTTTTTGTAAACTAGAGATTAAATGAGATTAGTAGCCAGGAATAATGTTATTGGTTATTTGAAAGACCAATCGTATATTCTAAAGTTTCTCTCACGTCTCTCTTCTCTCTTTCTCCACCCACACTTCCATTTGTCTGTCTATCTATTTGTGTGTGCGTGTGTCATATTTAGATACACAAGCACATATACATACAGAAGTAAATATGTGGCCATATAGAAACGTAGATGCAGACATACTCATACAAAATACTAATATATAGAATTGTATGTATGTATGTATGTATGTATGTATGTATGTATGTATGTATGTATGTATGTATGTATAATTTTATGTATGTTTGTATGTATGTATGCGTGCATATATATATATATATAATATATATATATATATATATATATATATATATATATATATATATATATATATGCACACACACATACAAACACATATAAGTATATATAAACATACATTCATATGGATATGTATATCAATCTTTTCTTTCTTTCTCCTCTTCTCTCTCTTTCTCTATCTGTCTTTATATATGTATATGTATATACACATATACACACACATATACATACATACACACGCACACACACACACATACATATATATTGTATATGTATACCCCACTACAGCCTTCCGCGCTCACAAGTACACATACATTCAGGAACAAATTATACATAAAAATTAATTGCTATAGTGATGAAAATTAACAAATCGTTAATCATTTGAATACGACATAATTAATACGCCCCACGTAAGAAAGTATATAAGGCCTTTACAAAGCAACATCTCTTGAAGTCGTTACTCCTGGGTCAGTACAGAATGACGCTTCATCACAAATCCACAGTAGGTTCTTTTTACAGAATTCATTTGTATTATCCTCTTCTGCATGTTTTTGTATATTTATTTTCTCATTTTCTCATCTTTCAGTACCAGCCTCTTTTCCTAAATCTTCTTCTTCTTCTTCTTCTTCTTCTTCTTCTTCTTCTTCTTTGCAAGGTGACTAGCTGGCAGAATGGTTAACACGCAGGCACAAAATATTTAACGGTATGCCGCTACTTTCTGAGTTCAAATTCGAGGTTGACTTTGCCTTTCATCCTTCTGGGGTCGATAAAATAAGTACCAGTTCCGCACTGGGGTCGATGTAATCGACTAGCCCCTTTGCACCCAAAATTTTCAAGGCCTTGTGCCTATTTCTAGGCACGAGGCCTTGAAAACTTTGGGTGCAAAGGGGCTAGTCGATTACATCGAATAATAATAATAATAATAATAATAATAATAATAATAATTATTATTATTATTGAGACAGCGAGCTGGCAGAATTGTTAGCACACCAGCGAAATGCTCAGTGGTATTTTGTTTGTCACTACTTGCGCCGAGGTAAAATTTGCCTTTCATCCTTTTGGGGTCGATAACTTAAGTAGCAGTGAAATACTGGGGTCGATGCGATCGACTTATCCCCTCTCCCAAAACTGCTGTCATCGTGGCAAAATTTGAAACTATTATTATTATTATTATTATTATTATTATTATTATTATTATTATTATTATTATTATTATTATTATATTAAAACTCACAGCTTATTTTGCTGGGTATGATGGAAAATGTCAGCTGTCCACAGCCAATAGACTAAGGCGACACTTGTTTTACTGGTTATGCTTCAAGAACCCTGCGAAGAATTCTTGCAATTCCAAGCAATGCAGATTTTTGTAGGTGTTCTACCTTCACACTTGTACCGATCTTTTTCAGCCATGTTGATAGTTGAGTGCAGATACTTCCAAGTGCACCAATTACTATTGATATCTACGCTCTTCATTGACCACAACCTTCGTATTTCCCACTTCAAATCGTCATAGTTGTTTATTTTTTTCTTCTTCTTTCGCATTGATCCTGTTGTCACCGAGGCATGCTATATCGATTACACTGGGCAACAAAAATAGATTTATTGACTGCTACCCAGACAAATGGTGATGTACCAAACTAAATCGAATACGCTGATTACGAATCTGAACTCAGAATTACTGTAACACGTCAGGATTTTGAGATATGCGTTTAATTATATATTAATACTATATTAGTATCAGGAATATTTAAGTTCAAGGTAAATAATTATTATAATAGTATATTATTACTGTACATAGTATATTTATGTTCAAGGCAAATAATATTATAATATAATGGTACATAGTATATTTATGTTAAGGGAATACTCAGTTTATTTTTTCATATGCTCAGCTTAGAAATATTTGAGACACTTGCTCTTGCGCTTATGCGTAGTGCTGGTCTCCCGATGTAGGAACCAGCAGTAGTCACCCATCACGTGTAGATTGAACAGGCCTTGATACCTCGTTTCCACCTCAAATATATCCTGGTGGATTCTCTCAACAGCTCATCACTACGGGTACCAAGATTCGATGGAAAAAAAAATCGAGATGAGAATGCAAGAAGTGCATTTTAAGGGACATTCGGCATCCCATTCTTTCATACGCTGTTAGCATGTTGCTTATTAAATCAGCATAGTTTTCAACTCTATGATTTCCAAGAAAGTACTGTACAACTAACACGAATGAATCCCATGCCGTCAGCTCAACTGGATTCAGTTTACTTCTGAATTTGCTATCAGATATCAATTCTCTGATCTCGGGTCCAATGAAAATGCCTGCTTTCAGTTTTGCGTCACTTTTCTCTGCCCCAAATTTTACTTTTAGGTACTGGAAGCCACAATCATCATATGTCATTGCTTTTACGAAGTTTTTCATGAGGCCGAGTTTGATGTGAAGGGGTGGAAGGAAGATCTTTTGCGGGTCTACCAGTGGCATGTGCTGCACATTGTACCAACTATGAGCTCATATCTTTTAGGCCAGTCTTTTACAGTGTAATGATTGCTGTCGTCGCGGTTGTCCCAAACACACAAGAAGCACGTATTTTTAGTATATTTGCAGTCCTAGGAGGAGGGAAATCACCTTTAAATCACCACAAATATTCCACTTACGAACTGAGTAATTAACTTCTTTCAGAATGAGTTTCTTCCATATCGACAACATGACTCACAGGAATGGAAGGTTTTTCATTAACATTATGTAACAACACAGCTTGGAGGCTAACCTTATTCGAGTCTATAAACAATCTCCATTCGTTAGCCGCATGCACGTGTCCTAGCTTTTGCATGAGTGCATTAACATCTGTACAGAAACAAGCACCTTGCTGTAGGGGATCCCGTTATTGTAGTTTGGATCCCAAAACTTCTGCCCTCTCCTTTGACAATGTTAGGTCTCTTACTAACTCATTCAAATCTTCTTGATTAAACTAGCCTGGCTTATTTTTCTTAGAATCAACTACGTGCTCTTCACCGATACGAGAGTGATTGGGGTTCATCGTGCGACGTGTCAAGATTTTCAAATGAAGCATGTAATAGGGTAACTGGGACAGGATTCTCGAAGTCATGCGGGACCGGTTTTAGATCCGACTTACAATCTGCATACACAATTTTTGCTTTGGCCTTCTTTGAGAAACCACTAATATTAGTCATGCAAAAGTAACAATCAGAGACATGATTGGCTGGCTCACGCCATATCATTGGTACAGCAAAAGGCATTTCCTTTCGTTTTCCATTCGCCCACTGTGTTATCTCTGAGTAACACACAGTGCAGTATTTATGAGATGCCTTGGTCCCTAACTTTACACTCGAAATAGTATTTATAGGCAGTTTTTAATTTGGTGGCAATGTTCTTCCGCCGGTCACGCGAAGCAAATTTCCCACAGACATAACAAAAGTTGTCTTGATGATTCACATAGCCTCTCCTATTCATGATCTAACACAATGAACACAGTTAAAACAGTAATCACGCAAAGCGAGAGATACACATACCACACATAACGGTAGCGCAAACGACACTGTGAGTTACCAAGAACAAACTGACGTATGTGGCATTGCGCACAATACATCAGCGCTATCTATTGCTAAACTAAATAATGAACTTTCTCATATTAAGACGGCTTTCATTTTAACAAATTTTATAATACTACCTATATCTAACCGAAAGTATAGTTATAATCTTGCGCATGCGCATAATTCAAAATCCTGACGTGCTAGAACAATTCTGAGAGCGAATTTGGAATCACCATCATTGATTTAGTCTAAATCACAGTAGCAAAATCTTTGTTGTCCAGTATTATCATATATATTCTTTGTTTTGTTATTCACCACAACAATATCCGGTTTCCGATGCTATATGGATTCGGATGAAATTTTCAGGGATGTTTGGCCTCGTGACTGGCACGAACTTATTAGGTTTTGGGATCGATCAGGTACTGGTGTTGCCTTGGCGGAAGTTTGCGCTCTCTGAGTGCTGTTATTATTATTATTGCTTTGTTTTATGCTAGCTGTTCCAAGTCTTACTCAGAGATCTCAAGAAACAGCATGTTGGACATTTTTACTTTGGGCGTTATTTATGATTAGCAATGATATAGTGTACGTGGAAGAAGCCAGAATCTGAGAACTAAAATTCTGTTAAATTTGTAATGTTTTACTTTTTGTAGAGTTTTAAGAGAATCAAGTGTTTTCAACTTTATAATAGTTTTCTTTGGAGGTGAGTAGCACTCATGAGAACAATTTTTTCTGTTGTTCTGATGCCTTGAGGTTTCCTGGTATTTTGCGATAGTGTTTAAGAGGGCTTTTTGGTAGAGACTATGATGATGATCATAATAATAATAATAATAATGATAATAATAATAATAATATGCTCAATACCACAGATTTGCTTGTCAGTTGTTTGACCGTAACCAGTTGAGCATGTCCCTTAGTGGCTGACGATATGTGCATCTCTGATCACGAGCAGAAGTAGTGGGGGAGCATCATAGCCATGTGTTGAGAGGGATTCTTTCGGGTTTGAATAATTCACTTCTGGAAACATGGGTGGTTCTTTCAACATCCTTAAACAACCCTTATTCAGGGACCTTTTGAGCAGGATGGGCTACTCAACCAGAAGAAAATTCTAACAGGGTCCCACCTGCAAGGTCATGTGCTGTTTATCTTGATATGAGATCACCATGTCGCGCTCATATGGTTGTGATGCATGTGCCTGGTGTACCCTTATCAGACGGGTAGTCATGATGGGTATATTGGGCTTCGTATATTTTACCCCAGTGTCACTTTTATGGCATGAACTGCTCTCTCACTCAATAATAATAATAATGATGATAATAATAATAATAATAATAATAATAATAATAATAATAATAATAATAATAATAATAATAACAAGAGCACTCAGAGAGCGCAAACCTCCGCCAGTACAACACCAACGACTTCTTAACGATTAGCCGGTGATGATTTTTAAAATGAGAATATCTGAAATAAACTCGACAGCTCTCACAGACGAGAATACTAAAAATGAACCCGACCGCTCTCAAAAATTAAGTAAAAAAAAAACCCGGAAAAATAACCCAGAATCCTTGCCGGTACCGGATCGATCCCAAGATCCAATTATCTCGGGCCAGTCATTTCCCTGAAAGTTTCATCCGAATCCATCTTGCGGTTCTTGAGATATTTTGTTCATGGACAAACAAACAACTGAAACAATACTTCCGCCTTCGCTAAGGCGGAGGTAACAATAATAATAATAATAATAATAATTATAATTATTATTATTATTATTATTATTATTATTATTATTATTATTATTATCATTATTATTATTATTATTATTATTATTATTATTATTATTATTATTATTATAAGGCGGTGAGCTGGCAGAATCCTGAGCGCGCTGGACGAAATGCATAGCGGTATTTCGCTCGTCGCTACGTTCTGAGTTCAAATACCGCCGAGGTTGACTATACCTGTCATCTTTTCGGGTTCGATAAATTAAGTACCAGTTGAACACTGGGGTCGATGTAATCGACTCTTCCCTACATCTCCCAAGCTGTCCTTGTGGCAAAAATTTGTAATAGTACCAATAATAATATTATTATTTCGGTGTTGGTAAAATAAGTACCTGTGAAACACTGGGGTCGATGTAATATTGACTAGTCCTCTGCCCCCAAATTTCCGGCCTTGTGTTTTCAGTTGAAAGGATTATTATAATTATTAACGCAGCGGACTGTCTACGTTCTGGGTTCAAATGCCGCCACGGTTGACTTTTCCTTTCATCTTTTCGGGGTCCATAAAACAGAATACCAGTTGAGCACTGGGATTAAATTAATCGTCTAGCCCCTTCCCCCTTAAATTTATTGGTCCTGTGCCAAAAATCTGAAAGAATTATTGAATAATCAATAATTTATTTTACATTTTCTTTGCAGAAATTTGGCACCATGTCATTAAATATAATTTTCCTAATAACACTGTGTTGCCTAATTAAGGAAACATTGTCTGCAGTTTGTAAGTATTTTCGATCTTTTAAAATATATTCATTAAACAGATTTTAATTCCAGAACATAAATTCGAGGATAAACTTATTGAGGAAATTTAGATTCACATAATCGATATAACGCTCTAAGAATAATTTATAAAACCACAGCAAAAACCAAGCCAAAAAACAAACAAAAAACAAAAACAAAACAAAGCAAAAAAAAACAAAAACAAATAAAAACTTTTTAAGAGATGAATTTATTGAAGCTATAACGCATCTGATAATTTGCATCGTGTCCGAGTGGTCACGTTAGTCGGTATAAAAACAAAAGCAGATTTTCATTAAAAATTCTTCATAAAGTACCTCATGGCCGTGTGGTTAACAAACTCGTTTTGCAACCATGCGGTATCGGGTTCAGACCCACTAAGCGGCACCTTGGGCTTCTGCAATATTTACAGACTGACCAGTGTCTTGTGAGTGAATTTGTTAGACGAAATCTGTGTGGAAGTCCGTCGTGTGTGTGTGTCTGTCTGTGTGCGCGGGTATGTGTATTTATATAGTGGTTTGGGCGTTACATTCACGATCGCTAGACCATAGGTTCGATTCCCGCACCGAGCGATATGTTATGTCCTTGAACAAAATACTTCATTTCACGTTGCTTTGCTATCATTTCGACATCTGACGCGCGGCCCATCTATGCACCTGTTCAGACAACGTCGATCTGATGTAGAGAGTGAGTTAATGTGTGGCACGAACGTTCGATCCCTATAAGCAATCATTTGGGCAAATCGTTCAGCAAAAACTGAATGCTTATTCGTCGTCTTCCACAGGAGTGTCTGTCATATAAAGGGCAGAATCGGTAGCACACCGGGCGAAGTACGTAACGGCATTTGTCTTTACGTTCTGAGTTCAAATACCGCCAAGGTTGACTTTACCTTCTATCCTTTCGGGGTCGATAAAACAAGTACCAGTTGAGTATTGGGGTTGATGTAATCGATGTATCCCCTCCCCTCAAATTGCTGGCCTCGTGCCAAATTTTGAAACTATATGTATGTATGTATGTATGTATGTATGTATGTATGTATGTATGATGTATGTATGTATGAATGTATGTATGTACGTATGTATGTATGTGTGTGTGTGTGTGCGTGTGTGCGTGTGTATGTATGTATATGTGTGTGTATCTGTGTTTGTTTCCTTCACCACCTAATGACCGGTGTTGGTTAGTTTACGTTCCAGTAAATTAGTGGTTCGGCAAGGAAAGCCGATAGAATAAGTACTAAACTTCAAAGAAAAAAACAAAAAGAAAAGAGAAGAAAGACTAAAACACCCCACTGCCCCGAAAACCAAAGAAATACTGGGGTCCATTTGTTCGGCTAGAAAAACAAAAAAATCCCAAAACACCCTTCAAGGCGATGCCCCAGTATGGTCGCAATCCAAGGACTAACAAATAAAAGCTAAACATGCAAAGGAAGAGTGATTTATCAGTATTATGAGACATAGAAGGAAGTCTCCATATTCTTTTCTACTCTAGGCACAAGGCCCGAAATTTTTGGGGAGGGAGCCAGTCGATTAGCTCGACCCTACTACGTAACTGGTACTTAATTTATCGACCCCGAAAAGATGAAAGGCAAAGTCGACCTCGGCGAAATTTGAACTGAGAATGTAAAGACAGACGAAATACCTATTTCTTTACTACCCACAAGAGGCTAAACACAGAGGGGACAAACAAGGACAAACAAACGGATTTAGTCGATTACATCGACCCCAGTGCATAACTGGTACTTAATTTATCGACCCCGAAAGGATGAAAGGCAAAGTCGACCTCGGCGAAATTTGAACTCACAACGTAACGGCAGACGAAATACCGCTAAGCATTTCGCCCGGCGTGCTAACGATTCTGCCAGCTCGCAGCCTTAGGAAGTCCCCATATTCGTCAAAGTTTGATGTGTAGGTTTAAGTTGAAAGATCAGCAAAGGGCCTCGGTGTGTTCAGTAAAAGTTATGCAACAACATTCAATAAGACTACCCTAAGCCATTGACTTGCGATCTTCTCTGTTATGCATGAAAACATAGAATAGCATTTTGCCTTAGAAATATCTTAGCAACAGCAAATCTGACAGGAGGTTAAGTGTATTTCGTGTTAAAGGACGAAGCATTACGATGTCAGAGCAGCAGTAGCAGAGGCGGCGACGGTGGCGGTGGCGGCGGCAACAATACCATCAACAGTGACGACGGCGAAAACGCTGCTGCTGCTGCTGCTGCTACTACTACTACTACTACCACCACCACCACCACCACCACCACCACCACCACCACTACTACTACTACTACTACTACTACCACCACCACCACCACTACTACTACTACTACCACCACCACCACCACCACCACCACCACTACTACTACTACTACTACTACTACTGCAACAATAACAACTACAACAGCAACTACTACTGCAGCTACAGCTGTCACCACCACTACCACCACCATCACCACAATCACATCGACGATAACGGCGACGACGACGGCCACCCCACTACTACTACTACCACCAGCACCACCAGCACCACCAGCACCACCACTACTACTACCAGCACCACCAGCACCACCAGCACCACCAGCACCAGCACCAGCACCAGCACCACTACTACTACTACTACTACAGCCTGATAAGTCTTTTGACGAGTAAAGGTGTGTGTAGGTCTGGGCAGGTGATTGCCTTGGACCGTTTCCAAGGTAACAGAATCACTCTCAATAAACTATAAATCAGTATAAACTTCAAGTAATATTTACCCATGAAAAGTAATAAAGGAGAAATATTGACATCATCAACAGATATGGCTGTGTAGTAAGAAGTTTGGTTCCCAACCACATGGTTCCGAGTTCAGTCCCACTGTGTGGCACCTTGGCAAGTGTCTTCTACTATAGCTTCGAGTTACAATAAGTGTGTGTGTTTGTGTTTGTCTCCCCGTTATCGAAATTTTGGGGGATGGGGGCTAGTCGATTAGATCGACCCCAGTACGCAACTGGTACTTAATTTATCGACCTCGAAAGGATGAAAGGCAAAGTCGACCTCGGCGGAATTTGAACTCAGAACGTAACGGCAGACGAAATACCTATTTCTTTACTACCCACAAGAGGCTAAACACAAAGAGGACAAACAAGGACAGACAAACGGATTAAGTCGATTACATCGACCCCAGTGCGTAACTGGTACTTATTTAATCGACCTCGAAAGGATGAAAGGCAAAGTCGACCTCGGTGGAATTTGAACTCAGAACGTAACAGCAGACGAAATACTGCTAAGCATTTCCCCCGGCGTGCTAACGTTTCTGCTAGCTCGCCGCCTTCCTCTCTATACATATTATTATTCTTCTTCTTCCTAAATTAGTACTCGATTTTACTAACCTGACCACGCAAACACACACACACGCACGCAAACACACACACACATACACACACACAGACAGACACACAGACAGACATACAGACACGCACCCACACACACACACGGTGCTATTTCCATCAGTTGGTTCATATTTTGAAATGTATTAACTGAAGAGGGTTTGGCGTAAGAGGATGTATTTCCTAATGTATATTACGCAATATCTGAAATGTATATATTAAATGCTTTAAAAATATCGTTATTTGGCTTGATTTAATTATTACACAAGTACATTAAAATATGGTAGTTTTGGTGAAGCATTGTGTGGTATAACTTTAAAGAAGGTTGTCGTGTAAGGCCGGAACTATGCGAGAAGGTACGAAGTAAGCTACAAAAAGAAAAGAGAACAGAACAAAGTTGCAATTTTACCTTGTATTTCTATATTTCGAGGTGAAGTCTCTTTCTTCAGGACATTTGGTAAAAGCGGTGGTTGGAAAAAGTCGTTGCTCAGATGTGAATGGGAGAAGGAAGAACGGGAGGAAGGTGGAAGGTGACATGCGTAGACTGGTGTTGCTATAGCAGCTACTCTGCTTCGTGTAGTTCCCCCGTGTTGTTGATGGGACACACACACACACACACACACAGACATAATGCATGCGGGTGAGTGGACAAACGAAAGAAAGTATCTCTCCACGCATTTAGTTGGAGTCGAGTCATATGTATTTTATAACTCAGCTCACATTACTTAACGTTTCGATATTAAAGCTGTGTAACTTTATAGCTTTATAGATAATTCTCTCGCCCATAAGCAATGATAATTAACCCACCTGAGTAGATATCAGCAAGCGCTGCAAGAGCAATAACTGATGATGTAAGTACAGTTATTCTTTAAAATACTTTAAGGAAAAGAATACCATTTCCTTAAATGAATACTATGAGCGTGGTTCATTTAGATGGCTGTAAAACTAATATAATATAATGTGTGTATGTGCATGTATGTATGGGTGTACGTATGACAGTAGAGTTCAAGTGACTAAACTCTCTCTGTCTCTCTCTCTCTCTGTATATATATATATATATATATATATATATAACATGGAACAAAGACGTAATAGAGGACAATGAAACATTCGGAAAGATAGACGATACAAAGGCGGACAGGAGAAACAACAATTAGAAGGATAGGTAAAAAGAGGCGGGTCATTCTTGGCCTTCTTTCTTCAGTCCTTACTGTTTCGGGCAGTTACACTTGAGACAATTCGATCTGGTTTCCCCACCAAAATTCTAAGCTAAGAGCATTAGATTTTTTTGTAAGAATGCTAGCGAATGTGTACGGCAACAAAGACAAAAAATGGAGAACATGATATAAAATTACAAACAGCAAGAATATAACAACAGGTGTCTTTCGATTAAGAACGAATCAAATTGAGCTTGTGTGTATGAAGTGAAAGCCTAAAAGCAGAAACAGAGGAGATGGACATAAGTGGTGTTGGCGGTCGGCAGTAAGGCAAAGAAAGAAAGATCCTGGTTGGCCGGACACCGGTCACGTGGGAGGAGAGAGGGGTAGGGGCAGCGGGATTGAAGGATTACAAAAAATCAGAAACAAAGGAAAAGTTGCAAGGGAGATAAACGAGGAGGAAAAGTGGGAGTTAAAGAAAGGGCCAAGAAATGTGTGTGTGTGTGTGAGAGAGAGAGAGTGAGAGGAAGAGAGAGAGTGAGAGAGAGACGAGGTAACACTGGACGGAAGGCGATAGCGATGGCGGTAACGGTGACGCATAAAGACGGACGGCGGCCGGAGAAAGACGCAAATAAGCCTACCGTGCAACGACAGTGGCCGTTCCCAGGCCGGTGTTTTAAATGTCAAGGGTCGCACATGGCGAGGGAGTGTACGCAACCGGGGCCCATCTACTATCGATGCAGGCAGACGGGGCACATCGCCCGTGATTGTGACCGGGGAAACGACCGTGGAGAAGTTCCTGCCTCTCGAACTTTCCCTGCAAACTAGTAGAGGCACTTTTGGAGACGCTGCCCGTTATTGATGTCGAGGCCGAGGAGAAGACGTTCAAGGCTCTCGTTGATACGGGTTGCACGACCACCCTCGTTACTCCAAGGGTTACAAAGAAATGGAATGGGGCGTCCGGGCGATCGACGGCAGCGAAATCCGATGCAAGAGCATCAACAATGTTGAGATAGCGGTGCGAGGCGCGACGCTAGGGCTGCAGTTAATTATGATCGAACACGTGATAGACGGGATTGATGTGGTGGTGGAGATGGACGTCATCAACCGCCTCGGTGGTGTCAGTAATGCAGGAAATGAGGTCATGTTCAGAAGCGTGGGGGCGTCGTGCGCTGTGAGTCAGGATCGCAGAGAGAGCAAGCTCCACGAGGGACTGCGCCGCTTACACAATTGAGGACAAGGATTTTCAGGCGGCGTTCGATGGTCAGCGGTGTACAATAGAGTGGTGATGGAAAGACGAGACCCCGTTGCTGAAGAACAGGGTGAGCTGCTACCAGCGTACCCTGAAAGGTCATGGCAGGGTCGAGTTCAAAGACGAGGTAGAGAGAT
>NC_043004.1:7313917-7333917 GCF_006345805.1 Octopus sinensis
TATCAACAAACACTATAACAACATTATCCTAAAAATATTATCACATTGTCAAAAACTGCATCTACATATCACGTCTACAACTCACCTGCATAAAGAAAAAACTTTCACTAACAAAATCAATTTTGTGGGGTAAGATTAATACGAGAATGTCTAATGTATCAGTAAACTAAAAAAAGCGATTAATGATAATTATTTTAGACAGTATTCGTATACGGTTTAATTTATTTGAAATAACACGAAATAAAAAAGTTTCGACGGAAATGTACTGATTGGGTAATGTGTCAAAGTGTGCAGGTTTATGAAATTCTGTTATAATACGGATGTTGCTTTGTATTCCATCAGAATGACAACCCCATCTTACTGATTATAATAAATAAGAACTGTCGAATACGTCGGCTATAAACTTTGTGATATTATCAATCTAACAAGATTACAAAATAAATATTTTATAACAATAATAATGAATTGTAAATCCTAATTGCAATTATTTTTTTAATTTTGTATTTTTTTATTTCCAAAAGATCCTTGCCTGTGGTTGCCAGATGGTTATAAATTTCCCATGGAGAACAATTGCGCAGGATATTGGACATGCTATAAAAAACAACAAATAGGGAAATGCTGTGCTGTTCAGCAATCTTTTCTTGTCGGCAAAGGATGTGTACCGGATTTCCGTTGTTTTCACAGCTGTCAGTCTGCAACAACTGGAGGAAATGGTATGCGATATTTATGTAGTAAATAATTATATTAGAGGAGATCAAATCTGAATACTGAGGCAATTTTAAGAATGATGTACACACATACAGATAATCGTGAGAATGATGTATGTATATATATTTTTTTTTTTACGGAGATGTACTCGCATAGCAAGTAATTTGATCTGAGATCGTGTGCTGAAACGAAAACAATTGCAGCGTGGAAGGTGTTTATAAGCCATTTAAGAAACACACAAAAGCCGTTCGATTCACTTCAACATTTAAGTTTAATTTGTCAAAATATTTTCGTCGCTAAAATCCGCGACCTGTTCACTGACAAAGTCCGTGCTGCATCTAAGAAAGTAACAGTTAGTTCGTCATATATATGTACGTATGTATGTGTGTATGTATGCATACATGTGTGTATGTATGTACGTATGCATGTACGCACATACGCCTGTGTATGCATGTATGTATGTATGTATGTATGTATGTATGTATGTATGTATGTATGTATGTATGTATGTATGTATGTATGTGTGTGTATATGCACGCACATACACTCTATAAAACATAAAGCTATAAACCTGTAGCGATGGATGGATGTAGAGTGACCACTCATCACAAAGCTATCAAATTTCAACTTCCTACGGCCGAAGCTAGAAAGTGATTTATGACGCTTACTCCCAAAACTATACCCTAAAATCTATTATCAGATTTTTATCTCAATATCACAGAACTATTGTTTTACTATTGTGCGTATGTATGTATGTATGTATGTATGTATGTGCGTATGTATGTATGTATGTATGTATGTATGTATGTATGTATGTATGTGTGTATGTATGTGTGTATGTACATACGTACGCATGTGCGTATGTATGTATACGCGCTCGTGTGCATGTGCCCATGTATGTGTGTGCGTACATGTACGTGCGTATGTACGTGTGTATGCCCATACGTAGGTATGTACGTATGTTTGTATTCATGTGCTACGTATGTATGTGAGTGTCTAGGAGAATGGGCAGATGTGTCTGTGAGAGTGTGTACATGTGTATGTGTATGTGAACGTATGTCCGTGTACTGGCATGTGTCCGTCCAAGTTGTGTACATGACTGTTACTTTGCTGAAGGTTGTATACATATTTACATATATGTTTGTATAGACGCACACACACATATATATATGTGTGTGGGTGTGTGTTTGTTCCTCTCATCATCGTCTAACCGTGAATGGATACAATACAACGCCTAGGTGCAACTGTTCGTATCAAACAACGTCTGCTCATACCGTTGTATATAACTGCACATACGCGTTGCAACCCGTATGTAAGGACTACAGGTAAAAGGGAGAGAGATAGAGGGGTGGTTATAGAATAGTCCTTCTGAATGGGATCTGGATGTTATTCCATTCGGACTTTCGGTTGAGATTAGGTTTGTATTCTTGTATACAAACAGCTTCTGTGACCTGTCTCAACATTGCATCGGTGGGGTGTGTTGATAGGATGTTCAACTTAAGCTCCCCTAAGGATCCCTTGTGGCAGTCTACAGCATGTTGGTAGAAGATGGAGTTTGGCTTCCTTTCAATGTAGTTGTCCAGGTGTTCTTTGAACCTATCATTGATGCTTCTAGAGGTCTCACCTATGTATGACTCTGGGTTAGTCGCGCAAGCTCCCTCCTGGCACTTAATCTGGTATACAGTGCCCTTGGTTTTACAATTTACATGTGGATTTGTCGAACATACTGCACAATTACTTTGACAGGTGATTCTATCAAATGGATATGATCTGCATAATGCCGACTTGATAGTCCTACCTGTCTTTTCTACAACTTTAACTTTTAGGCCCGTAGTGCGCAGGACTTTCTTGAATGCCTTACTTAGCTCGTTCTTAGGTGTGGCGTCAACGAACATCACTCCGTGAAATCTCCTGTTATCGTACCAAGTAACGTTTCTCATCTTTTTGTTGGTGTCCCTCTCTAACCTATTCCAGAACTTGTTGCGGTACAGGGGGCATATACCGTTTTCGTCGTTCCTTAGAATGCGTTCGAATCTAGCTTTCGCTCCTTTGTACACCCTGACTCTATCGTCTTGTGTGTATCCGGAGCGTTGCATTCGGAATATGTAGTGCTGGATGTGTTGTTGTCGTTCTTGTGGTTGGCATAGTGGCGATACATTCCTCATTACTCTAACTAAGTCTGCCACTAGGATGTTGAGTTTGGCAGTATCCGACATAGCTGAGTCACTACGGATTACTAGTGGATTAGCCATCGGTTTCTGATAGTGTGAGTGGAGTATACATGGTTTAATGGTACCATTAACCATAGCATCTTCCATCCATAGCTCAGTATCTAGGACGGGTAATCGTTTACTGGGGTGTTTAGAGGGGTAGTCTATGGTAAGTTTTATACTGCTGTGGATAGAGTCAGCTATGTGTTGTATAGATGTCATCACCTGTTCTTCACTGGGTAGAGGGCCCATAACTGTGTCTGTATTATATTTCACAACAAGGTTAATGTCGTCGACGTAACGAGAGTACATAGCCAAGTGGATGTTATGGTTTGCTAGGCACTGTTTAAAACGCTTGTCCCACCATACCATGAAGAGGTTAGCAACGTCACCGGCGATCCCCACTCCAATAGCACCGCCTTTCGTATGCTTATACAGTTTGTGTCAATTTTAAAATATGTGTTTTTAGCGTAAATCTCAGGCTGACACCGATAGCATGTGCGATGGTGGTTCTAATATCGTGTGCACTTGAGGGTGGGTAGTCCGGCTTTGTCCATCCCTGCCAGCGCTCACAGTGAGTCTTCCTGTAAGCTGAGGTAATGGTAGGTGGTCTACCGCGTTTGTTACGGGTGGGACAAGCATGTAGAAGGTTATTGCGCGACAGGTATTCATTGGTACACGTCAGGGCCAGGAAGAGCCCTAGTTCATATACATCCACATTCTTAATATCATACCACTCTCACTAACTATTTCTATACATTTATCGACAGCAAAGTCTATATCGATGGAGGGGTATAGTGATACCACATCCATGCTACCCACGATGTGGTTCTTGAGGTCACACGTGTTGTTGCATTCGCGGATCCTGCTAAGGAGGAATGCAACAACACGTGTGACCTCAAGAACCACATCGTGGGTAAAGGAAAGACTTCTAAGTTCATATATCGATATACTGTGATTTTAACAGAGGTGACTAAATGTTTTCATAAGAGCTACTGCACATAATATTTTTTTCTTTAAGTAAAGAGTCCAGCAAATACTTTCTAATTTATCTTTACAAATAAGAAAATATAACGCAACATAGTTTTTTTACCCACTAAAGTAGATTAACCATAGCACGCTGAACATTTATATTGAGTTTTATTTTTGTGGCAGCCCAAACAAGTTTGGGAGCCACTGCTTTACATCATTCGTAGCTGTCTCAGCAGGAAAGATGCACAATTTCTTCTATGCAAATAATGACCGACACACTAACTACAGCTGTTAATTTCCGACTTTGATAGAGACCACTGTTTCGTTAAATGAAAGAAAGAATATAGTGAAACGAATAGATTTTACAAAAAGCATGACATGTATTTTACAAACCTTGGCTTGATGAAAGTCAAAGTCGAGCCGAGTTATAAATATAAACTTACAACATAAAGTGACAAAATTAGATAATCTAAGACACTCATTCATTTGATATCTTCTACCACTCTCACAGACACGGCTAGTGTGAAATATTGACGCCAAGAACAATACTAGTCTCTCTAAATAGAAACATAATATTCTCTCTTATATTTGAGGTCTATCAGATTCTGAATAGAAACTCGTGTGTGTCTCAGTGTTTAAAAAGCTCGATTTGCAATCATGAATATTTATGCGGATGTATCATTGCGTTTTATCTCAGTTATTTCTTTTCTCCCTCACACTTCCTTTTTCATACGCACTCACTTATTCACTCACTCTTTCTCTGTCTGTCTGTCTGTCTGTCTGTCTGTCTGTCTCTCTCTCTCTCTCACACACACACATGCGTATATGTATATTTATACGCATATACAAATATATACAGACACAAACAAGTAAAAACACATACATTATACACCGTTTTTATTTGTCGAACTCGAGGTAGATAAAGCTATAAATAATAGCATATAAATATTGGATTAAAAAATCGTTTGAATAGAAAAATTCAAAGGCTGTCCGTTTGAATCGAATGGTCATCTTCTGAAAGCACGACTGGCGTTCTACTCTTGGACCAAAACAACCTTTAGAAATTCTCCATCCATTTTAGAACCTCATTTCTTATCAGCGAGATGGTATAAATATTCCCTACAAGACCGCCTATAATGGAGAGTGGATGGTTGGACATAGCGTTAATATATTTAAGGCTAAAATTTGGTTCGTGGAAAGGCTCGTAAAGACCAGTGTCAAGGCTAAGTGTGGCATCAAGGAAGTTAATTTTACGGCATTCACTTTCCATTGTTATGGTTAATCGTATATTCTTAAATAGTTTAAAAAGTTTCTCCTCAGCTCGTTCAAGTTTTATATTAATGCAACAGTTAAAAAAGAAAAGAACGTCGTCTCTATATAATCCTCCTCCGATCTCAAGGAGGGGATTCTGGATCAGGGATAGGATGTAGACACGAATTATTACAACGATGTTTGCTAAGTATCTCTGATGATGCCTGGTAGCCATAAGTGGTGAAAGTGGTCCGCGGACACACGACCTGGGACTGACCCTGAAATAAGGTTTCGATACTGTGTTTAACACGTATTTTCATAACCTTAATTCTTTAACCTTATATATATATATATATATATATATAATACAAATAAGAAAATGGAGAAAAAATTTAGTTGGTTTATCAGCTTTAGGATATTAGAATGTTTACTTATTTATTTGTATACTTATTTATCTAACTTACTTGGTGTTATATATATATATATATATATATATATATGATAAACTATCCAGTCAGTTTCGACGTAAGAGGATCCGACAACCTACACTTTTGTCAGTCATAATGCTTATGTCGAATATGACATTTGGGTCCTGCGATTTGCAAAGAAACCCGCAGATGTTGCAAGTATGAGGATTACGGGTTAGTGCAGGCAGTATATTTGCAGCCACTTTTCTCTTTTGCCTTGCACCCCTAAGCCTGTTAATGCTGGTTGAAAAAAAATCTCTTATACCGTTTTGGCACGACAATCTCCATTTTGTTTGATCAAAGGTTGTTTGCGCAAAGACGTTGTGAGCTATATTGACACCTGACAGTTAGCCCTTATATCTGAGCCATGATCGACCAGCATTCCTATACCCACTATCAAGGTAGTTGTACATGAGGACTTTGGGTATTCTTTCGTCACTCATTCTGATGACATAATCTACCTAACATAATTGCGACTACATATGGAAGCTTTCGATTTCACCAATCCTACACTTGCAAGAAAGGTCGACACTGGACACTGTTTTTTGGTGAATAACCGCAGATTGTTCAGAGATAGCTTTGTGGAAGACGTCTAGTTGGTTAATATGTCACGTATAGGGTGTCCATGATTCCGAAACACTCGTATGTATGTATGTATGTATGTATGTATGTATGTATGTATGTATGTATCAGTGCGAATGTGTATATGTGTGTGTTGTAAGGAACCTAACATAATTTCTGTAGCAATTTCCAAATTCTGTATAAGGCGACATGAATGATACCCAATATATTTCATTTCTTTTCATAGATCGTTGCAAAAATATTCCAGACAACACAGAGCTCGCTGTGCCTGGCAAATGTAGACAATACTTGAGATGTTACAACGGAAAAACAAAAACAGAGTGTTGTCGGTGGGGTTATTCTTTTAAACCTGGGAGAGGATGTCAACGTGATTATCGCTGTAAAGAAAAGTGTGATTCACAATATCCAACGCCAAACCCATACAATCCCCAAGGTATGTAACATCCTTATAACACACATACACACACACACACACACACACACACACACACACACACACCACACACACACACACACACAAGCGCTTTTGATGCAGTAAAAATTAATAATTATATAAAAAAATCTGAATAAAAATTTAAATGACACAAACTTTTTGGAAGTTTTACATATTGTCCTAAGCGCTTACGCTGCTGATAGCTTTTCAAGCCAATGGTTTTTTTTGGGTAAACAGTTTAGAGGATTTTTTGTTTTTAGAAGAGTTGCAGACTATTTCCACTTTATTTTCGGATTTAGAATTTTTATAAAGTATTCTTCTTTTAATTTTCGAAGTTAGTAAATTTCTCTATTCTAACAAAAAAGGAAATTGTTTGAATTTTGCATTTGCTCAAATATCCAGATGTTCATTACATAGAACATTTCTAAGAGATGAATCTCTAATTTGCTGTTTAAGGATCCTAACCCGATATATCAGTTTTGATCCTGTTTGGCTGATATAATTTTCACTGTATTTTGGGCATGTGATGTAGCAAATGACAAATTTTGTTTTGAAGCTCACATTCACATTCCTTCCCATTCTTGAATATTTTAGCTGTTCCTTATCCAATTATTTTGCAAGTCCCACAACAGCGATCTCCGCATTTTGATACCTTCACTGTCTCCTCTCCTAATGTAAGGCCTTTAAGTTTTGATGCTTGTCTTCAGCAATTGATAAATTGTAATTCTTTAATTATTTTCTTGAGATTTGATGATTGGTGTAGAATTGGAAGGTATAATGTGGCCAAATTCAAGATGTTATGTTTTTTAGGAGTAACCTCATTGAGAAGATTTCTCCGTAAGATAGAGATTGGAATACCTTCTGCTCTGGTTATGTCATGATTTACTAAGTTTTCCGAGTAATTTTTTCCTGAAAGAATATATTTAACCCTACCAGTTGTTTCTCTCGTCTATTCGTATCTTGACTATCGAAGACATTCGTCTTGCCATATTGAATGGGGCGCTTCTTTTAATACGAGAACAATGGCAAGATCTAAGAATCTAAGTATTAGTGTGTGTCGGTGTCCTTGCAGTGCATATCGATTGTAACGGTCTCATTTTTCCTAATCACTAGACACACATACGTACACACACATACACACACACACACATATATATATATATATAAAAATACATATTTATACATGTAAATTTGTATTATTACATATATATACACACACACATATAGATATAGATATATATATACATATATATACATACACTCATGTATATATATATATATATATATATATCAGGAAAATAGGACAAGGTAAAAAAGGCTAAAATAATTTTATCATGAAGAACATCTTAGTACCGGTTTCAGACTTTGCGACTTTTTCAGCTTAGAGTAAAGTATGAAAAACAATTAAATAGTGGAAAAATTAAATGAAATGTTTTTTAAAATATATCCATAGTTTTCAAAAAGGTTGGACATTTTCCTTTTTTCTGTCTCGCTGTCTTTTACTTTTGTGAAGGCTCGGTTGGAAGGTAGTAGTAGTATTAGTAGTGTATATATATATATATATATATATATATATATGTATATGTATGTGGCTGTGTGGTAAGAAGCTTCCTTCTCAACCATAGGCTTCCGGTTTTTGTCCCACTAGGTGACACCTTGGAAAGTGTCTTCTATTATAGCCTCGGGCCGACTCCAAAAATGTGTTTACAATCGTCCACACATTTCAAGACAAACAAAGAACGTCTATTTTTATTGGCATTTGAAGTTAGAAGAATTATTGATTTGTTAAGATCTTCCAAGTTTGAAAATCTTAACGAATCTCCTTCCAAGCCGGGACCAATGGAGTTTGCTGCTAGGCGTTTGTTTACCTTCATTCACTCCAAAAGTAATTTCACACACACACACACACACACACAACACACACACACACACACACACACACACACACATACACACACACATACACACAAGTATATGTATGTGTGTGTATGTGTGTGTATGTGTGCATGTGTGTGCGTTGTGTGTGTGTGGGTCTTCATGTTTTTTTTAATTTTTGAGTGTGTACGTGTGTACATATATATCTTTTATACAAGCAAATCTAATTGTCTTTTGGATATACACTTTTAAATATACTTCATTAATGACTTTCTTACTGGTAATGACTTCCTAGAATATTATACAAATGTAATTCGTATTCCCAAATAAATTGCACTTCATTGAGAGTTCGATGAAGCTGTAGGATGTTATTCAGGCACTCAGCTATGAGTCTCTCTCTCTTTTACTCTTACTCTTTTACTCTTTACTCTTTTACTCTTTACTCTTTTACTCGTTTCAGTCATTTGACTGCGGCCATGCTGGAGCACCGTCTACTGCATCTTATAGAATAAACAGCTGTAATACAATGGCGTTCATAACATAGCAGTCGTTTTCCTGTGTCATTTATTTTTCTTGTTACCCCTCTATACTCATCTCACACTTTGTTTTGAAATATACGCGTATTGAGTTCTACACCAGGTTATTAGGCTCGCTATGTCTAAGCGAAAGATATGTATGCATGTATGTATGCATGTATATATGTATGTATGCATGAGTGTATGTATGTATGTATATATGTATGCATGTATGCATGTATGTGTGTATGTCTATATGTACGTATGTATGCATGTATGCATGTATGTATGCATGTCTGTCTGTCTGTCTGTTTGTCTGTCTGTTTGTCTGTCTGTCTGTATGTCTGTCTGTATGTAATAATATGAGAGGTTTTGGTATTCAGAAGGCCCAAAAGGAAGATAACACTATGTAAGTGCTACGGAAGGACATGTCTTCTAAATATTAGATATCCACATTATAATAATTGATAAATAATTTGGATATATAATTTCAGATTTAAATAAATTTTAACGATTATAGGGGTATCTATTTACTTCTGCCATGTCTGTGTATATCCACACACACACACATGTATGGATGTAAGGGTGTAAATGTCTGCACCTCTGAGTGTTTGTATTTGTGTGAGTGAATATATGTGGTTTTGTAACAATTTCCAATCTATATAGTACACCATGAATCATACCCAATTTATTTTACTCTTTATAGATCGTTGCAGAAACATGCCAGAGGGATCAGAACTCCGCGTGCCTGGCAAATGTAGACAATACTTGAGATGTTACAACGGAAAAGCAGTAGAGAAATGCTGTCAGTGGGGTTATTCTTTTAAACCAGGAAGAGGATGTCGCCGTGATTATGACTGTAAAGAAAGGTGCGATTCAACACATCCAACACCAGACCCACACGGTCTCCAAGGTATGTAACATCCGCGTCGCTTTCTCTCTCTCTCTCTCTCTCTCTCTCTCTCTCCTCTCCTCTCTCTCTCTCTCTCTATATATATATATATATATATATATTATATATATATATTGTGTGTGTGTCCTCAATACCTTGGCGCACCTGCCTACCAAATCTACTAAGAAGGTTAGTCAGTCCGAGGGTATAGTAGAAGACACCTGTTAAGGCGCCACGCAGTGAGACTGAACCCGGAATCATGTGGTTGGGAAGCAAGCTTCTAACCACACAGCCACTACATACTACATACATACATACATACATACACACATACATACATACATACATACATACGTACGTACGTACGTACGTACATACATACATACATACATACATACATACATAATACATACGTACGTACGTACATACATACATACATACATACATACATACATACATACATACATACATACATACATACATACATACATACGTATATACATACATAATACATACATAAAGCATACATACATAATACATAGATACATACACATACACATATATTTGAGTGTGTACGCGTGAGTGAAAATATGTGGTTTTGTAACAATTTCTAATTCTATATTGTACGACATGAATAATATCCAATTTATTTTATTTTGTATAGATCGTTGCAGAAACATGCCAGAGGGATCAGAACTCCGCGTGCCTGGAAAATGTAGACAATACTTGAGATGTTACAACGGAAAAGCGGAGTAGAGAAATGCTGCCAGTGGGGTTATTCTTTTAAACCAGGAAGAGGATGTCGTCGTGATTATGACTGCAAGGAAAAGTGCGATTCAACACATCCAACACCAGACCCACACGGTCTCCAAGGTATGTAACATCCGCGTCTTTCTCTCTCTCTCTCTCTCTCTCTCTCTCTCTCTCTCTCTATATATATATATATATATATATATATATATATATATAATGTATATATGTGTGTGTGTGTGTGTGAGTGTGTGTAATTGCTTCAACCATTTCCAGGTCAGCAGTTACATATCACTTCTGTAGATAAGGACGAGAACGACAATTCAATCATGCATGTTGTGTAATTTATATTACGTAATAGCATCGGAGACATGTTTAATCAATTGTAGAAATATGGTAATAGTCTGTTGAACTTGCTGGATAAATTCAGATGTTCTTAAGATTTCAGAGAGTTTAAAATACATTTTATTCTTTATACAGTGATTCATTTCATCTTCAGTCTCGAACTCCTTACAAACTTTGCAGACAAAAGAACTGGCAACTTTTAAAAATGGAAATATTTCTAAATCGCAATCTCAGCCTTTATAACCACAATAACAGCATGCTTCATCATTTCTTGAGTAAGCTGAGGGTCTGACACTATTATTTTCTTAAACAAAGCTTATACAGAGTTAGCAACAAATGCAGCAATGACCGAAAAAAGGTCTGTCCTCAAATACCTTGCGCACCCTGCCTACCAAATCTACTAAGAAGGTTAGGTCAGTCCGAGGTATAGTAGAAGAACCTGTCCAGGCGCCACGCAGTGAGACTGAACCCGGAATCATGTGGTTGGGAAGCAAGCTTCTAACCACACAGCCACTACATACATACATACATACATACATCATACATACATACATACGTACGTACATACATACATACATACATACATACATACATACATACATACATACATACGTATATACATACATAATACATACATAAAGCATACATACATAACACATAGATACATACACATACACATATATTTGAGTGTGTACGCATGAGTGAAACTATGTGGTTTTGTAACAATTTCTAATTCTATATTGTACGACATGAATAATATCCAATTTAATTTATTTTGTATAGATCGTTGCAGAAACATGCCAGAGGGATCAGAACTCCGCGTGCCTGGCAAATGTAGACAATACTTGAGATGTTACAACGGAAAAGCAGTAGAGAAATGCTGCCAGTGGGGTTATTCTTTTAAACCAGGAAGAGGATGTCGTCGTGATTATGACTGCAAGGAAAAGTGCGATTCAACCATCCAACACCAGACCCACACGGTCTCCAAGGTATGTAACATCCGCGTCTCTCTCTCTCTCTCCTCTCTCTCTCTCTCTCTCTCTCTATATATATATATATATTATTATATATAATATATATATATATATATATATGTATATATATGTGGTGTGTTTGTGTGAGTGTGTGTAATTGCTTCACCCATTTCCAGGTCAGCAGTTAACATATCACTTCTGTAGATAAGGACGTGAACGACAATTCAATCATGCATGTTGTGTAATTTATATTACGTAATAGCATCGGAGACATGTTTAATCAATTGTAGAAATATGGTAATAGTCTGTTGAACTTGCTGGATAAATTCAGATGTTCTTAAGATTTCAGAGAGTTTAAAATACATTTTATTCTTTTATACGAGTGATTCATTTCATCTTCAGTCTCGAACTCCTTACAAACTTTGCAGACAAAAGAACTGGCAACTTTTAAAAATGGAAATATTTCTAAATCGCAATTCTCAGCCTTTATAACCACAATAACAGCATGCTTCATCATTTCTTGAGTAAGCTGAGGGTCTGAAACTATTATTTTCTTAAACAAAGCTTATACAGAGTTAGCAACAAATGCAGCAATGACCGAAAAAAGGTCTGTCCTCAAATACCTTGCGCACCCTGCCTACCAAATCTACTAAGAAGGTTAGGTCAGTCCGAGGGTATAGTAGAAGACACCTGTCCAAGGCGCCACGCAGTGAGACTGAACCCGGAATCATGTGGTTGGGAAGCAAGCTTCTAACCACACAGCCACTACATACATACATACATACATACATACATACATACATACATACATACATACATACATACATAAATACATACATACATACGTACGTACATACATACATACATACATACATACATAAATACATACATACATACATACGTATATACATACATAATACATACATAAAGCATACATACATAACATATAGATACATACACATACACATATATTTGAGTGTGTACGCGTGAGTGAAAATATGTGGTTTTGTAACAATTTCTAATTCTATATTGTACGACATGAATAATATCCAATTTAATTTATTTTGTATAGATCGTTGCAGAAACATGCCAGAGGGATCAGAACTCCGCGTGCTTGGGAAATGTAGACAATACTTGAGATGTTACAACGGAAAAGCAGTAGAGAAATGCTGTCAGTGGGGTTATTCTTTTAAACCAGGAAGAGGATGTCGTCGTGATTATCACTGCAAGGAAAAGTGCGATTCAACACATCCAACACCAGACCCACATGGTCTCCAAGGTATGTAACATCCGCGTCTTTCTCTCTCTCTCTCTCTCTCTCTCTCTCTCTCTCTCTATATATTATATATAATATATAATTATATATATATATATATATATATATAATATATATATAACCAGGAAGAGGATGTCGTCGTGATTATCACTGTAAAGAAAAGTGCGATTCACCACATCCAATGCCAGATCCACACGATCCCAGAGGTGAGTAATATCCACGTGTATATATACATGATAGGTCGTTAGCTACTACACAATGTTTTTTCTCTCCTTGTTTCTCTCCTTGTTTCTTTCTGTGTTCATTTCTGTGGAAGAGCATAGGCTCGAAACGTAAAAGACCTTTTCTATTCCTGGGCGTTATACTAATACATTTGTTTGTTTTGTACACCACCTGTCTTCGTCCTTTGTTTTTTTCGTAAACTCACCTTATATATATATATATTATTATATATTATTATATATATATATATATATATATTATATATATATGTATATGTATATGTATGTTATGTATGTATTATGTATGTATGTATGTATGTATGTAGTATGTATGTATGTATGTATGTATTCTATTGTGCTGGGGAGAGTCATTCGCTTTTTGTGCCTTATTACTTGACTCACCCACTAGTTCGATTTCCACTCATTTACTTATTTATTTTCTTCCTATAATTTTCGTTCCGACTCTTCAATAGTCGTTGACTCGCTATTGAAGAGAGTCAACGACTATTGAAGAGTTTGTAAGACGCAACGAAAATTGTAGAAAAAAAAAAAAATAAATGAGTGGAAATCGAACTAGTGGGTGTGTTAAGTAATAAGTCACTAAAAGAGAATGACTCTCTTCAGGCACAATAAAATACGCTTCAACACACGGATTCACATGAAGAATATTGCAAACCGAATACAAAAACGAAATTTATATACTCCTTTATTCTTTCATTATTTTACTGCTTTCAACCATTGTCTGTGTCCAAGTTGGGGCACTGCCTTTCACTGTTTTGGGGTCTCCTTTCGGTACTGTTTTTGGTGAAGTAGCGAGTTGGACGAAGCTGCTCTTCTTTGTGCCTCTTGCCGCGATGTGGGCTCATCTGTATACCTTTCTTCCCTTCTCTCTTGAGAGTAGAGCTTCAGTTCTTGTAGCTTCTCCCAGTTGCTCATCTCTTTCACCGAGTCAATCTTCATTGTGTACTGACATTGGATAGCCTCGAGTCCAGTCACGAATTTGACTCTCTGTGGCGAATACAGTTGGAAGCAGTAATCCAGACGACCGAAGTCAAATGTTCTCCATAGGCGTAGCAAGGTATCTTTGTTTGTGGTTTTAAGAAGTTTGATTCAAAACCACATGGTTTCAGGTTCAGTCTCAATGTGTGGTACCTTGTGCAAGTGTCTTCTGCCTTATATTTATAAACACACACACAGGCCCCCGCCCACAAAAACACACGCACACCTTGTTTCAGCCACATCAGGTCAGCAATAAAATAGCATTTCTATAAATATGAATGAGAACGACAGTTCAGTCATGCATGCTGTGTGATTTTCATTACACAATAACATCAGAGACACTTAAGTATAACCAATTGTAGAAATATGATAATATTAGGTTGTCACACATAAAATGTCGCATTTTTAATTACCTGTTATTTCAATCACGTAAAAACAATTGTGTAAACCTTTGGATTTAATCTTGAATCTTTTTCTTTCCAAACAATATTGGTATACAAAATTAGTACTCACAAACCTTATGGAAATGATAACAACCAAACAATGCCAAGTGATTTTCTTGTGTGAGTACAAACTAGGTCGCTCTGCCGCAGAAGCTCTACGGAATATCAAGCGGGCCTTTGGTAATGGTTTTGTTGACATCAGAACTGTTTAGAGGTGGTTCTAAAGATTACGTTCAGGTGATAGCCTTGAAAATGAACCAAGATGATGGCCAAAATCTCGGCATGATGGATTAAATGCTTTGGTTGAATAAAATCCGAGAACAACTGTTCGAAAACCTTCATCAGAACTCCAAACATCTCGCACAGCTGTTTCTCGACACCTGAGAAAAATTTCGAAAGTTAAAAAATAGATAGGTTTGTCCCACATCAACTGAACGAGATTCAAAAGTACAGGCACCTTGAAGTGTTCTCTTTATTGCTTCCTCCACTGGAAAAAGAACCATTTTTGCATCGAATGTAATGAGAAATGTGATGAAAATGGATACTCTTGGACAACTACAGGAGAACAGGACAGTGATTAAATGTAGGAGAGTCACCTAAACACTACCCAAATCCACCATTGAACCTTAAAATATTAATAGTCACTATATGGTTGTCTGCAAAAGGTGTTATTCCTTATTCATTTTTGCAACAAGGAAAAACGGTAACAACAACATCGTATTGCCAGGAAATTGATCGTACGCATGAGAATTTGAAAAAGAAGCAACCCAGACTAGTGAATAGAGACGGCCCAGTTTTGCTCCACAACAATGCATGTCCTCTCATTTCTCAAGCTACGTTCCAAAATCCTGAATTATGAGATTTTGCAAAATCTTCCCTGTTCCTCTGATATCTCTTCTACTGATTATAGCTTATTTAAGCATTGTGAGCTTTTCATACGCAATAATAGTTTCTTAAATGGAGAAGAGGTAATGGAAGCATTCGGAAAGTTTATCACAGCCAAAGTTCAAATTTTTTTAAAGATGGAATATATGACTTAGAGAGACGCTGGGTAGAGGTCATAAATGAAAATGGATCATGCTTAGATTAAATAAATCAGTTCTCTAACACATTTGAAACATGTTATTGTTACCCTTCAAATACGAGATTTCATGTATGACAACCTAATATGATGATCATATTATGTATGTATGTACACACACACACACACACACACACACATACACACACACACAAACATACACACACACACACACAGATATATATATATATATTATACACACACACACACACATACATTATTTACATTTGACGGATATTTGTCCACATTTTGTTTGTTGTTAACACACGTTTCCGCTGATATACCCTCCAGCCTTCATCAGGTGTCTTGGGGAAATTTCGAACCTGTTTCTCATTCCTCATTTTCGGTGTTGGTTTTTCGGTTTGTTGTTGTTGTTGTGTGTTATTATTATTATTATATTATTATTATTATTAATTGTATTATTATTATTATTATTAGTATTATTATTATTATTATTATTATCATTATTATTATTATTATTATTATTATTATTATTATTAATTATTATTATTATTATTCGGGTCTCCGCCTGGAATCCAAATCGGAATCTTGGGCTTAGTAGCCCGCACTATTAACCACTTTGCCCATGGGCATATGGCATAGTGGTTAAGAGCGCGGACTACTAACTCCAAGATTCCGAGTTCGATTCCATACATACATACATACATACGTATATACATACATAATACATACATAAAGCATACATACATAACACATAGATACATACACATACACATATATTTGAGTGTGTACGCGTGAGTGAAAATATGTGGTTTTGTAACAATTTCTAATTCTATATTGTACGACATGAATAATATCCAATTTAATTTATTTTGTATAGATCGTTGCAGAAACATGCGAGAGGGATCAGAACTCCGCGTGCCTGGAAAATGTAGACAGTACTTGAGATGTTACAACGGAAAAGCAGTAGAGAAATGCTGTCAGTGGGGTTATTCTTTTAAACCAGGAAGAGGATGTCGTCGTGATTATGACTGCAAGGAAAAGTGCGATTCAACACATCCAACACCAGACCCACATGGTCTCCAAGGTATGTAATATCCGCGTCTTTCTCTCTCTCTCTCTCTCTCTCTCTCTCTCTCTCTATATATATATATATATATATATATATATATATTGGGATAATTCACAAAAAAAAAAGATGAAGACAGGTGGCGTAGATAACAAACAGATGTATTAGTTTAACACCCGGGAAGTGAAAAAGTCTTTAACGTTTCGAGCCTACGCTCTTCCACAGAAAGGAACACAAAAAGAAACAAGGAGAGAAAATAAATAATGTGTAGTGGCTAGCGACACACGCACACACACACGCACACACACACACATACAGAGACACACACACACACACACACACACACACACACACACACATATTCTATTGTATCTGCAGATAGTTGTTCGATTCGTGTGCCTGATTACTTAACACACCCACCGTTTCGATTTCCCCTCATTTACTTATTTATTTTTTCCTAAAATTTTCGTCCCGTCTTTCAACCTCTTCAGAAGTCACCGACTCTGTATTGAAGACTCAACGCCTATTGAAGAGGTTGCCAGACACAACGAAAATAAATAAGTAAATGATTGGAAATCGAACCGGTGTATTAAATAATAAGGCACTAAAAGAGAATGACTCTCTCCAGACACAATAAAATATGCTTCAACACACGAATTCGCATGAGGAATACTGCAAATAAAATATGAATGAAGATTACGAATATTAGTGTGTATACATGTTGTTTCAGGACAATTAGTACCTATGAATATATAGATTAGTATAATTAATATCTAAATAGTACATATAACTTTACTTTCATTCATTAATTATCTTCTTTTTTATTTTCATTCCAACCTTCACTCAATAATTCATCATATATTTTGTGTTCTCCGCATCTAGTTTTTCCCTTCTTCTATCCGAATCTATGGAAACACATTTCAGCACAATTACTTCTGCTTTCTATTTTCCCTTAATCTACATATATTCTCTCTTTATCTTCCTATTAATTAATAATTTTATTACTTTAATCAATTTAGTATATTAACATTGCTTAGCCTTATATTTGTATATATATATATATATATATATATATATATATATATATATATATATATATATATCTATATATATATATATTATATATATATATGTATGTATATGCATACGTATGTACATATATGTGTGTGTGTATGTGTGAGTATTTGTACATTTATAACGCACATGCGTGCATATATATTTATTATTGAATGCCTAATTATTTCACCTCTCTACTCTCATAATTTAATAAACAGTCTATCGTTTTTTTATACATCACCATTTTTCGTATTTTCGCATGGCTTTGTCTGTATTATCATTATTTATATTATTCTATGAATAACTATATATTTTTTTATAACTGTATCTATTTTTATAACTGTGTATACATTTTTATATATAATGGTACACTGTGTTATTCCTGTCTTTATGTTTTCATTTTATTTTCAATATAATAAATTTCTTTGTACATCTATCCATGAAGGTATTCTCACTAGCAGCAATTCACAAAATAATTCGCAAAATAATTTAATTAATTTACAGTAAATTTAATTAACTTTTATGATGCAAGTGATGAATTAAAACAATTGTAAGTCTGGTCTTGTCAATGTTAATAAACTTCCATTAATCTTATCTCCATCTTCTCTCTTGTTCTGTACACACACACACACACACACACACATATATATATATACATATATATATATACATATATATATATAATATACGTATAAAATTAGAAATATAGCTGAGGGTAGTGATATCAAATTACCTCATCCACTAAACGCCACGTATCAGAGAATGTTCCAAGTCGTTAAAGTGTATGATACGTAACGGTTGTGACCTAGCATGGTCGCAGCTCTGGGGTGGAAACTAGTACAAGAGAAAAGATATCTATCTATCTATCTATCTATCTATCTATCTATCTATCTATCTATCTATCTATCTATCTATCTATCTATCTATCTATCTATCTATCTATCTATCTATCTATGTGTGTTTGTGCGTATGCTTTAAGTTCGTTCATGCGAAATGTTTTTGAGTGCGCACATAAAAAGCTCCTGTATATGCTTGTGTGTGTACGAGTGAGTGAATATATGTGGGATCTTTCACAATTTCCAATTGTCCGACATGAATCATACCCAATTTATTCTACTCTGTATAGATCGTTGCAGAAACATGCCAGAGGGATCAGAACTCCGCGTGCCTGGAAAATGTAGACAATACTTGAGATGTTACAACGGAAAAGCAGTAGAGAAATGCTGTCATTGGGGTTATTCTTTTAAACCAGGAAGAGGATGTCGCCGTGATTATCACTGCAAGGAAAAGTGCGATTCAACACATCCAACACCAGACCCACATGGTATCCAAGGTATGTAACACCCACATATATATATCTATATATATATATAATATATATATATATATATATATAATATATATATGTATATATATATATTATATATAATTATTATATATATATATATATACTAACTAACTAACTAACAATATAGGATGAAGTCCCTTTCTCTACAGAAAGGAATCATCAGGAAGCGTGGGCAGTAATATTTAAAAAAACCGTTACGGTTGAAGTATAAACATCATATAATTAACGGCTAAAGAGGGTTATTCTAAAGCCAATACACTGATTTATCCACTTATAATCCGCTTGCTACAGTGTATTGGCTTTAGAATAACCCTCTTTAGCCCTTAATTATATGATATATATATATATATATATATATATATATATATATATATATGTATATATTCTAGTGTGTGCCTGGGGAGAGTCATTCGCTTTTTGTGCCTTATTACTTAACACACTCACTAGTTCGATTTTAACTCATTTACTCATTTATTTTTTTCCTAAAATTTTCGTTCTGTCTTGCAAAATCTTCAATAGTCGTTGACTCTCTATTGTAGAGTGAACGACTATTGAAGAGTTTGTAAGACGCA
>NC_043004.1:7336386-7343886 GCF_006345805.1 Octopus sinensis
TGTATTTATATTGAATATATACATGTGTGTGTGTCTGAGTGTGTATGTACATATGTATATAGAGGAGTAAATGTAAGGAAAAGCAAGTCAGGCAAGACGACAGACAGAGAATAATTTAATACAAAAAATGTCCATACGCATGCGTATAAAATAGTCCGACTTACATGGAAAATAAATGATATCAGGAGTTAAACGGATTGAGTCTTACGAGTCCAACAGCTGTTTCTGGGGGCTTGGTGGTCTGGAATAATGATATATGCATATATGTGTGTATGTATGTGTAGTATGTGTATGTGTGTGTGTGTGTGTGTGTGTGTGTGTGTGTGTGTGTGTGTGTGTACATAATCAAAATATGCAACAAGGATATCCAAGGTAGTGTAGTACAATCGTTTCATGCTACTTCAGTTTAAAATGTCGAGCAATCTTCAGCCACATATAGAATTTTTTAATTAAACGGATAATGCACATTTTTATACTTGAGGAAGGATTTATGGCTTTGACATTTGTACTACCCCTTCCTCTATCTATAAATAGAAAAATTCTTGCTTGTCTCCATTGAACCAAGAATAGAAACCACCTCCCCACTGATAGATCTAAATAACAAAGTGAAAGCAGTGATATAAAAATCTACAGATGGAGAAGAACATACTACCACCATGTTCTTAATGATGAAATTAACCTCTCTGTCTATATATCTACTCTCTTTGTAATGTTGGCAAATGAAATAAGTATAAAAATGTGCACAGTCCGTTTAATTAAAAAATTCTATATGTGGCTGAAAATGCTCGACATTTTAAAACTGATGTAATACTTACGTTGTTTAATTAAAGAAATGATAGTACATGAAACGATTTACTACACTACCTTTGGATATCCTTGTTGTCTTATTTGATTATAATCACCCCATTTGATTTATATGGATATACCATACAAAATCTGGTGCCTTTACCTTAAGTACCATATTCCTCTGAATCTTAAATTTTGGTGACTTATATATATATACACATATATATATATATCTATATATAATATATATATATTATATATATATATATCTATATATATATATAGATAGATAGATAGATAGATAGATAGATAGATAGATATGATCATAGATAGATAGATATATAGATAGAATGATAGATTATATAGAATAGATAGATAGAGATCAAACTTACTTGGAAGAGGATGCGCGGCGTTCAATCAATCAAATAATAAAATATATTATATTATATATATATATATACATATATATATATATATATATATATATATATATATATAATAATATATATATAATATATATATATATATACATGCGTTTACAAACAAACAACATAAAGAACGACCCTTCATCAGTTGTTGGGTGTTTTTCTATTCCATTTGTGTCTTCGTTGTTCGAAGGAATAGTTCATGTTCCATGTACTCGTGCTTCGTGTTTTTTTTTTTTGTTGTACACATGTCATGACGTCCTATGCCCACATATGCATATATATATATATATATATATATATATATACATACATACATATGCGTGTGTCGGTGAGTGCTGTGAGTACTTGTGGGAGTAATATGGTGTTTATCTGTCTGTCTGTGCGTGCGCGCTCGCACGTGCAAAAATTTATTCTTTGAATTTGTTTCCAAAAAGAGTGAGTCTTTGGAATTTTGATAACATCAAATGTATTGAGGAATAACTATTTGAATTCCAAATGAGTCTTGAACATTCTCCATGTTCCTGAAGAATGTGTAGAATATGAAATAGATGTGTGGAAACTTCTGAAGACTGTGTGACTACGTATGTCTTACTTTTGCGTTTTGTAAAAGTTATTCTTCAGAGAGTTGAAGTCAGTCGATCACAAAGAAACGAAACTTTTAAAGTGAAGACAATTCCCAGGATTTGTAAATATGTAGTTTGTGTGTGTGTGTATGTTCTGTGTGACCATGTTTCTATAGTACGTAGGAGTTTGTGTGTGTGTGTGTATGTATGTGCGCGTGTCGTTACTACATGCATATGTGTCTTTGTAGATGTACACAATCAAGTGTATGCATGTATCCATTTAAAGAATCGCTGATGGAGAATCTTTGGAATGTCTTACAAATCCATATTGTGTCCCTGATCGGATTTAGAGGATGTGCATCAGTTCTTTGGGGTTTTTTTCGCTCTTTCTCAGAAAATTTTAGCATTTCTAGGTTTTTGTGAAGACCCTTAAATATATAACCTTATGCAGTGAAGGCGCGTGGCTTAGTGGTTAGGGGCATTCGGCTCGCGATTGTAAGGTCGTGAGTTCAATTCCGGCAACTCGTTGTGTCCTTCAGCAGGACACTTAATTTCATGTTGCTCCAGTCCACTCAGCTGACAAAAATGAGTTGTACCTTGTCACACTCTGTGTCACGCTGAATCTCCTTGAGGACTACGTTAAGGGTACACGTGTCTGTGGAGTGCTCAGCCACTTGCACGTTAATTTCACGAGCAAGCTGTTCCGTTGATCGTAACAGCTGGGACCCTCGTCGTCCTAATCGACGGAGTGCTTCTAATGAACATATAGCAACAGATCCAAATTTAGAGCCAGGATACAAAAGCTGTAAGTTCCGCCATAATTGTTCACCATAACTGTTCCCTTTTTCCTGGGGTAGGCAATGTATGCATGTATGTATGTTACATGTGTACCTGTACGCATGTATGTGTGTGTGTGTGTGTGTGTGTGTTCTTTCTCTTTTGATTTAAAGAGTAAATTTTGGCCGGTCACCATCTTGGTAGCGAGGTTGTGACGGAAAGCATCTTGTTTTGTTGATCATCCTTTAAATCTTAAAAAGGTCCTTACAGATTTTTTTTTAAGTCCCCAGATATCGCGTACATATGTATGAATGAAGGAGTTGCATTCTGGCCCCAACATCCCAAGTCCAGCCATCCTTTAATCTGTATGCGTTGCTCCACATCCTTTTGCTCCAAAGAAGCTGAAAGACTATCCTGAATACTGTCCATGGATGTCCTCTTTCTCTTGTATTTTTCTGACCGGAAGGCAGCTGATTATCACAAGGGAACACATCCTTTTCTTGTGTACCCACACAACAATATCTGACAGGGTGCGGTGCTTTAACTTAGTGGCTAATTTAATTTTGAAGTCCCAACAATATTTCTTTGACCCCTGGGTCCCAATATTTCAACTTTGTCTGTCCGTGTTTTCCTTTTTGTTCTCCTGTTCCAAACTGTACATATTTGCATGAAAGAAATAAGATATTGCAGACCTATACAACCCAGCATAAAATACAGAAAGAAATCTAGCATTCTATGGCAATCATTATGGGCAATACAGATCATTATGATCGTCATCATAACAATCAATATCATCTCATTCTAAATCTACATAGACGCGCGCGCGCATGCAATATGATGTGTGTGTGTGTGTGTGTGTGTATAGAGAGGCGTAACTATTATGGAAACAAGATCTCTTGTTTCATTGTACTAGCTATCTATACCTACATGTATATGTAAGTGTGTGTATACATATATATGCGTGTGTGTTTATATATATGCGTGTGTGTGTCTCTGTGTATATATATATATATATATATATATATATATATATATATATATACACACATACATCAATACATGGAAAGAGAGAGAGAGTGTGTGTGTGTGTGTGTATACATAAATACCTGGAGAGAGAGAGAGTGAGAGTGTGTGTGTGTGTGTGTGTGTGTGTGCGTGTGTGTGTGCGTGTGTGTCTATATATATATATATATATATACACATAAATACCTGGAGAGAGAGAGAGAAAGAGTGTGTGTGTGTGTGTCTGCGCGCGTGTGTGTAGATCGGGAGGTATGTAGGTAGATAGGTGGGTGTTACGTGGGTGTATTTATGTGAATGTTTGGAGACCAGATGAAAATCAACCGCCATTTTATCTCAAATTTTCAATTTGAGAACGGAAACATTTGATAAAAACTAGAAAAAAAATCTGAATATTTATCAGAAAAAGATTATATTTTATGGTTTATTTGAATATATTTTTGAATAAGGGGATACAATAAATAAATAACGATTTGATATTGTTGTTGTCGTTGTTGTTGTTGCTGCTGCTGCTGCTGCTGCTGCTGCTGCTACTGCTGCTGCTGCGCCTGTTGTTTTTCTCTTTTTGTTGTTGTTGTTGTTGAAGTTTAAGTTCAAGTGGACCCTGGCTGAACAGACAAATTACCAAAGCCATCACCTCATCTAACATTAATTAATCCTTAAGACGGTGGAAGGTGGGATATGAGGGCGATTTGGCTGCCTCTTCCAGCAGGTCTATAGTAAAGTGGTGATCTGGCAGAATCGTTGCCTCGCCGGATAAAATGCTTAGCGGTATTTTGTTCGTCTTTACGATCTGAGTTCAAATTCCGCTGAGGGCGACTTTGCTTTTCATCCTTTCTGATTCAATAGGATAAGCACTGGGATCGATGCAATCGATTATTCCCCCCCCCTATACCCACCACTCTAACCCCACCTGAAATTGCTGGCCTTGTGTAATTAAGACATCGAGCTGGTGGAATCGTTAGCACGTCGGATGAAATGATTAGCGACATTTCTTCTGGCGTTTTACGTTCTGAGTTCAAATCCTTGTTGAGATCAATTTTGCCTTTCTTCCTTTCGGAGTCGATAAAATATAGTAGCAGGCAAGTACGGAGATCGAAGGTATAGACTTGTCCCCCTCCCCTCAAAATTACTAACCTTGAATCCTGCAACGGACCGGTGTCCTGTTCAAAGGTAATGTCGGGATCGAGAAGACATTCAGAGAAATTTAGTCTTCTAACTTCAGAACCAATGAAAGGCTTTTCTGTGACATCTCCCGCAGGAATTTCTCTATCATGACGTCATCTTTACGTAAAATATTCACTTCTCTGAGATTTTAACATCATGTATGGTGTATATATACAATACAATATACCTTAATGTGTATGGTGTATATATGATATAATGCATAGCTTTTATGGCGTCCATCAGTTTGCAGACGATCGAATCTATTAATTAATAATGAACCTCCATCTGGTCGCAGTCACACAAATTCAACGCATTCCGCCATACTAACAAATCACTTGTCTATTTTTACGGCATCTCAGCCACCATTTTCAGTAGATATAGATCTTCAGTTTATCATATTTTGCCTGATACAGTCAGAATAATACCGAAACGTCCTGACTGGTCGCTTATCTGCTTGGGAATATGTAAGCACCAACGAAACTAATTTTAACTGTGGGCATTCTCCTATTACCAGCAATGCTCACGTTTAACATGCTTATCTTTCATAAAATTGAATCAAACCACCAAGTTGTTGGTGAATAACGCAATATATAATAATAATAATAATAATAATAATAATAATAATAATAATAATAATAATAATAATTGTGTACAGTGCTCAGGTGCACTACAACTCATCTAAAGTGTATATATAATCAGGTGTAGTTTCGACGGATTTCGGGAAGCATGAGGGCCTTAAAGGATGCAGTGTCATGGCAGTCAACAACTGATGCAGGCAGTTTATTCCACGCTTCAGCAACCCTGAGCGTGAAAAAATGTTTCCGAAAGTCATGGGAGCTGTGCTGTTTTCTGACTTTGTAGGCATGTCCACGTGTGTTAGACACATGGAAATCAAAAAGGTGTTCAGTGTTGTTGTTGGTGAGGTGGTTGATAACCTTGTGGGTGTTTACCAAGTCCGTCGCCAGACGCCGGAGCTTCAGTGAATCCATGCCCAGGGAAACAAGGCGCTTAGAATATGGTAGGTGTCTGATGGAGGGTATGCGTTTGGTTGCACGTCTCTGGACAGATTCCAGGAGGTCAATGTTCTGAGCAAGATAGGGATTCCAAACTGATGATGCGAATTCCAAGTGTGGTCGTACCATAGCTGTATACAGTTTTAAATAGATGGCTGGAGAGCGGCTAACAAAAGTCTTGCTGAGTGATGCCAAGACACCCTCGGCCTTCTTGACAATTTTAGAGATATGCTTTGTCCAACGCAAATCACTGCTGACAGTGATGCCTAGGTCACGCTCGCAAGAGGATTTCTTGATATCAGTGTTGTGGAGGGAGTATGTGGACGCAGGGTTTTTTCTCCCAAAATGCATGGTGGTACACTTGTCCACAGCCAGTTTCAGTTGCCAGTCTGTGATCCATTGCTGCATTGTGTCTAGGTCTGATTGCAGGAAAGAGTTGTAGACATCAGGATCAGTCCTCTTGATTTCAAGGTACAGCTTGATGTCGTCTGCATATTTCAATACTGTGGCATTCTTTAAATTGGCATCTATGTCATTAATGTATGCCACAACAGGAGGGGACCAAGACAGATCCCTGTGGTACACCCGATGACATCTCATATGGTGTAGAGTGCTGTCCTAGAACTGTGACTACCTCCTTTCGGCTGAGGATGAAGGATTTCAACCAGTTAAAAAGGTCATCCCCCACACCCATTGCAGAGAGTTTCACCATAAGCCTTTTGTGTGGCACAGAGTTGAAAGCCTTAGCAAAGTCAAGGTAGACAACATCCACCCATGAGCCACTGTCAGTGATCTGAGTAATGTCCTCAAGGAACTCGACAAGCTGGTCACTGCAGCTGGAGTTAGGGACAAATCCATATTGTGAGGGTCGGATGAGACTGTGAGAGCTCCAGAAGTTCCAGAGTGTTCTCTGACACACGATTCCATCAGTTTTGCAATACAGCTAGTGAGACTGACTGGGCGATAGTTGACAGGTGATGTGCGGTCACCCTTTTTGAACAGAGGAGTGACACTGGCAGTTTTCCACTGCTCCGGAGTAGCACCATTGTTGAGACAGTACTGGAAGAAAATAGAAAGCTGGTGTAAAAGGAATTGCCTGCCACGTTTGAGAAGCAGGTATGTAACTCCATCGAGACCAGGGGAGGCATAGTTGCGCTTATTTTGAAGATGACGTCGCAGCATTGCAGGTGTAAATTCCATAGTTGTTATGGAGTTTGCTGTTAGTGATGGTGAAGATGGTACATTTTGACTTTCGACAGTGAATATGTTTGCATAGCACTCGGCAATGAGTTCTGCGCATTCCTTGGGGTCGTCAGTGATCTGGTTCGTGTGAGGGTTGCGAAGAGGGCCCACTGGAGAGTGAGGTCTCTGCTTTGAATGCACATATTTCCAGAAAACCTTGCTGTCAGGATTGGCTGCTATGCACTGTTCAAATTCAAGCACTGCATTTTTTGTCACTTGCTTGAGATGGTTGGAGGATTTATTCCGCTTCTTCCTGTTGGTGTCTGATTTATGCAACTTGTATTCCTGTTCAGCAGTGGATAACATTTGTAAAATTCAAACTAATAAATGGTTCGTGGGTCTGTTGACTTCCTCGGTATTCAGTCTCCAGCAAGAGTTTCCGTATTCTTTTCTACTTTGGGCACAAGGACCGAAATTTGGGGGGAGGGGATCAGTACGCAATAGATACTTAATTTATCGACCCCGAATTGATGAAAAGCAAAGTCGACCTTGGCGGAATTAGAA
>NC_043004.1:7348886-7378886 GCF_006345805.1 Octopus sinensis
ATCTTAATGATCGTGCTTATTAGCTCTGTACACTCCTGCATGTATTTGGCTAGCGCTGCACACTGCAGCAAAATGATAGATATTTCTATTTCATCATCGAGTCACGAAATTAATTAACGTAATCGCAACTCGTTTAACGATGTCAGGTATTCTGCAGCTCCAGTCCTTGTAACAATATTAGCTGCACATTTGATGCTGGAAAGAGACATAAATAAATGAAGATGAATAGATAATGACGGGTTCAACGGATGCGACAACTATTTTAATAGCACGGCAATTTATCCGCTCGCAATGTATTCATATCATTATTATTCATTTATTCAAAAATTGCCACCCGTTTCGTTAAGCATTTTGAAACCATCGGAAAATAAAAATCAACTGCAATTAATTTTTATCTTCTAAGAACAAATGTGTTGCCATACTGAAATATTTACGGCACGTACTGAACTCTGATTATCTATTCACCTTCATCATACATACATACATACATACATACATACATACATACATACATACATGCATACATACATACATACATGCATGCATGCATACATACATACATACATACATACATACATACATACATACATACATACATACATGCATACATACATACATGCATACATACGTACATGCATACATACATACATACATACATGCATACATGCATACATACATACATACATACATACATACATACATACATACATACATGCATACATGCATACATACATACCTACATACATACATACATACATACCTACATACATACATACATGCATACATACATGCATACATACATACATACATACATGCATGCATACATACATACATACATACATGCATACATACATACATACATACATACATACATACATACATACATACATACATACATACATACATACATGTGTATGTGAGCGCACGCGCATTCATTAAATGTTTTTTTTTACTTTTCGCTTGTACATTTACAATACATTTTTTTTACTTATTAAATAACTGAACGCAACGCAACCTCGTTTTTATTAGCAGTAAGTTGTGCATTTATGTATATGCATACATATAGATAGGCAGAGAGACAGACAGGCAGATAGATAGATAACTTTCTTTCTTGGCCACACAGGGCTGGACACAGAGGGGACAAATACAAATGTAGAGCTTTTCTTTTCGAAGATGGAAAAGGCAACAGAAAAAAAGGAAACAAATGTAAAATTCCGATCAAAAGGGATCGAGAAAAAAAGCGATCAAAAGGGACGTGTATCACAGAAAGAAAAATTTCTTTTCAAAGTAACAAACAAGATTAGGTTCATCCGTTGAAAGAAAGCATACAGAAAAGACCACGGACTCTTCCGGAGAAGCCCCGCGGTGCCACCTCCGTCCATTCTCGGCAGACACGGAGAAAAATAAATGTCGAAATGTCTGCCGAACATGTGCTGGAGGGGCCGAAGGGCTGTGGAGTCTGGCCTCACTGATGGCTATGATATGCAGATTTTGTGACTTGATGTTGTTTAACAAGTAGCCTTGTTTCCAAGGCGACCCCAAGCCACGTACATTTATACTGGCTATTTTGGATATGTCCCTATCGAAAGTTGTGTTTTACACACGAAAGGAAGACGAAGGAGAAAGAGAGAAAGAGTAACTTGCTCTCCGAAAGTTCTTTGTTCTTCACCTCACAGTCTTCTCCCAGAAGGTTTTGTACAGTTTTTTAGAGAGGTATTTTTTTGAAATCTCCCAACTGCATCCGAGTAGGGAAATTTCAGTGTGCTGTGTGTGTTCTGTGTTATGTGTATGATTTTAATGTGTTGTGGTGGTGCCGTGCGTGGGTAATTCTTTGTTTTGGTATCATTTTCGGTTATGTTGGTGTTTGACCTTATGTATTCCATCAGGTCTGGATTGCTGGTGTTTATGGCTGTCAACATAGTTGGGGTGTTTGGTGTTAGTGTGTTTATGTTGATGCTTATGTTTTCTGAGGGTGTTTTGGTTTCCAGAGAGTTAAACATCCCTGCTTTTTTTTGTCTGCTTCCCTATTCTTTTTCCCCACTTTTTCTCCTCCCTCCTGTGGCCACTTGCCAATCCTCTGTGTCGTCTTCATCTGACGACATGTCGGAGGAATCAGAGGGTGGGAGGGGAAGGGTATTGAGATCTATTTCTGAGTGTCTTGACTTTGTTGTTGGTAGTGTTGGTGCTGTTTGGTGACAGTTGGGATGTGGTATTTGGGTTTTTGGAGGTGGGGTATGAGTCTTTTTGTTTTTCTCTTCCTCCTTTGAAGTTGTTGTTGCTGTTGGTGGTTGTGGTGATGATGGTGTTGCTTCTGTTCTTAGTGGCGCTGGTGGTGGTGTTGTTTGGTTGGGCTGACTTGCTAGTTGCTGATGTTCTTTCATTTGCTTGTAGAGCTGCTTAATTAGTTGTGCATATGGCGATGCGGATAGCAGTGCTGGATTTTTGCTCGGCTTTTGGTTTTCTTGTGGTTGTTGTTGTTTTTCGTGATCTTGTTGTTGTCGTTGCTGCTGCTGTTGCTGTTGTTGTTTTAATGCTAGTGGGCAATTAATTTTCAAGCGTGCTACCACAAACGCAGCAACGTGGCTTTCTGCCTTCGACGGCCACATGTAAACTCGAATCCTCTGTCAATTGGATTCGATGTGGAATTTTTTCGAAATTCATTGGATCGATTTGAGCAAAGATTTCGACTCCTTGGCCAATCCAGTTTTGCTGGTCCAGGACAGCGATTTCCAAGATATGGATTTCGTCCTCGATGACATAGCAAATGGCAGACACAAGCCATTTTATTTCTATTTCAGGGAGCACATTTTTTATTGTTATTTTTGTGACCCTACGACCAAGGTATGTAGGGATCATCAGTAAATTTTCAAATCGAAAGGACTTTGTGGAGAGCTCCTTGGCTCTTTCTTCACTGTCGAATCTCACTTCGATCATGACAAATCTGTTTCCTCTCGTCTTTAAAGGCCTATTTGGGCCTTAAAAATTTTCTACATTTTCTTGAATGGCCCTTTCATATAGCTTTGTTTTTAGGTTGACTATCTTGTGATGTTTTGTGGTGTCTGTAGTTGTATGCTGAGGTCGTCTTTTTTAATCAGAGCTCAACTATCAAACTAATTTATGAGCACATAACAAGTGATGGCCGATAAAATAAGGTCACTTGGGTAAGGAATGACCATGCTACTTTTCTCTTTTAACAATGCTTGTTGTTCTTGTTCTTGTTTCAACCATGGCTGTCTCTGCGAAGTTATTTGTGTTGTTGTTTACTTTCTAAAACAGTAAGAGGAGAGATTTGCTCGCACATCACTCTCTACCCACATTTTATTCCATCCACATCTTTACTATAAGGGGTCCTAACAAAATCCGATAATAGTTATAGATGCAAATCTATCTAATTACTTGTCTCCTTCTAAAACCAATCATAACATGGCGATCGGTCGACTTACAACATCGTTCTTCGTCTTGAGTTTACTTGCTAGAGTGTGTTTGTTAACTTGACAACAAGGTCAAGGTGAGCTCTGACTGGGGTCCGGAACTCTCGTGTAAGAAAGATTTCGCGTCCGGAAATAGAACTGACAACCTCACGGTCGTAAGTTCGGCGCTCTAACCACTGAGCCATGCGCCTTCACTGTAACTATCGATACATAACAAATATAGCAGATAGATCTATAAATGCTTCTATATTCTCCTTCGCAAGTATTTCAGGGAGCTGACAATTAACAACCATCTTGTGTATCAAATCTGTCCCCAAATAAATTGCATATTTTCGAAGGGGTTAGAGCTAAGCGATACAAGTTGGAGTATTATTTGAATCCTGTCAATCAAGTTAAAATGGTTGTTTTTTCCTCATTATCTCCAATTCTTGTCTTTGACATCTTGAAAGTCTTGTGGCTACAATTAACCGCTTGGTTCGTTTTCTTCAGAAAACTTTCATCGTCTTGTAATATTTCCGGAATTGCACAAAGGAATCATCGACATTCACGTCTTTCGCTTCTGTAACACTTTACCGAATTCATAATATTCCGTGCCAGACTGAATTTAATGGCTTTAGATTTTAAATTCCACCTTCACTCGGCTCATGATGTAAAGTTAGAATAAGTGGTTATGCGTAAAATCTTCGTTTAAAAACTATTACAGCAAAAGCTGTATAGTATTTATTTTCATTAAGACTCAGGTGTGTGTGTGTGTGTTATATTTATTTTCGAATGCCAATTCATTTTACCATATATATTATCATATTCTGCTTTTTGTCCAACCCGGTTACTACATGTTTTTGACACTAATATTTTCGATATATTTCCGAGATATTTATTTCTCACTATATTCATTACTAGCAGTATCGCCTGGCGTTGCTCGGATTTGTTTCGACCCTTTATATTTGGAATTTTTGAAAAGTAAAAATTTTGCATTATGTAGCTTGTTATTCTCTTTAAGTGAACATTTTTCTGGTTGAAATACACTGAAAAATGGCGACACAGCAGTAAAAAAATCGTTAAAAATAGGGATTTTCATAGAAAAAAAGCACCTTTTTGATGTTAATAATTTTTGGTGTTAACATGGTCCGATTTGAATTTTTTCTTCTACGGAAGGAAGAGCAAGCCTTCTATCATACTCTCAATTTTGGTCAACTTGCGCCGCAAGATCTTGGAGGAGATAGTGTTAGTTGAAGGCTACCAAACCTGCCATACACAGACAACTTCAGCTATATATATTGAGATTTATACTTATTTTCCGCTCCACGTTCCTTTATGAAAACATGATCTTGTTCGTCAATGGCTCTCTATTTACCAGGCCCTATCTCTTTCCGTGTCTGCTTCACCAACTCGTTTCCACTTTGCAATTATCATATTTTATTTCTACTTCCATATTCTATTTCTACTTTATCCAACCGATTTTTAAACTCTATAACTCTGTCAGTCAAATCATCCGTATTTTTTACTGTTCTTAAATTAAACGACTCCTTCCGCTTGTCTTTATTTGATGTTCTTTACCATCATCTTTTCATCGTGTCACCATGTCTTACATTTACTTCTTGTCTCTCTCCAGAGCTTAAAACAATGACATAAGACCCCTCGTGGTGTCCATTTACCATTTTATGTATTTCCATTTTATCAACTTCGATCAGTTTAGTTTTCAGTTTAGGAATTTTGAGTTTTTCTTCTTTTTGCTTTCCCCAGCCTTTCTCGACACATGATTTTCATACCGTGTAGTTGTTGCTTCGTAATTCTTCTTTGCATCAATTCAATTTTTCCTATGCGTTCTTTACTGCAAAGATATATTATTACACTATCTAAATGCTATCGTTCTTAATTTCATTTTAATTATAGACATCCTTTAAGAGTCCCTTTAAGAGACATTTATTGCTATAAATATTACTATAACATCTTGTCTTTAATATTTCTGTTTTTAATGTTAATTTCAAGCTTTTGAGCGCATTTAGCAGAATATTTTACAGATACAGAAAGTCTAACTGGTTTCTCCCCATTCCGGCTCTTTCCGTCATTGTCCGGTTTTTCTACTCACTTTCACCAGCCCCGACATAACATTATTCTTTGATTTTCAATCTTGGTGCGACAAATATAATCACCAATTCAAAAAGCAGGAAAATATCCAGGTGATGGCTTAGATGGCCAAAACTTCCAACTCACTGTCAATACTGTTCTTGTCAAAGAGTAATAAATTTGTACTCTACCGAAAGTAATCCTTCAGTTTCCTGTAAAATTGATTTTATTATAACAAAAACAAACACATTTATTTTATCCTATTTGGCCTGTACTTCATCTTTTATTCGTTTTAGTTTGCTTTGTGTCTGTCTGTCTGTTAGTCTGTGAGTTGGGAGATCGAAGTATTTTTCCACAAAACTTAAAGGATTTGTGCAGTGAGTCAACTGTACTCGTCGGTCAATTTTAATCTGGGGGTTTTTTTGCCTTTTCTTTTCCCCTTTCTTTCTTTCTTTCCTCCAAATTCGCCATCTTCACTAATTCCACAGATTACATTAATCAACAACATAGAAACTTTAGGTTCGAGGAAATAGCCTGATTTATCAACGAACAGGTTCGAACAATTCCAAAACCGATAAACATTGAGTGCTTAGTGCATTTTCTTTTTATTTGCACGGAAACACATATAGATATTACACACACACACACACACACACATATATTGCTTATCACTTCACCGTTTGGCAACCGATATTGGTTTATTTATGTTCCTAGTAACTTAGCGCTTCGACTAAGCGACCGAAGAGATATGTACCAGAATTTTACTAATAATAAATAATGGAGTCGATAAATACGTTATGGTGGTGCCCCAGCGTGGCCATTGCCCAATGAACGAAACAACTTAAAGTAAAAATAAAATTTTTAAATTTATGAATTTAGTAAAATCGGTTCCGTTTCTTTTTTCACTCTCTCTCTCTCCCTCTCTCTCTCCCTCTCTCCCTCTCTCTTTCCCTCTCTCTCTTCCTCTCTCTCTCTCTCTCAAGTGGGAAATAGAAAAAAGAAAAAATTATTGATGTAAGGGAAATAACTATTGCATTTTGCAGTTAAATTATTTCCCTTGAAATTTTTAGCTCACGTGGGGATAAATTAATTTTTAATTGCAATTCATTAATCGCAGCCGAATACAAAGCATGGATGAGAATTAGTGTTGCGAAGAATGAGGCTTTGGTCCTCTCAAAAAAAATCTTCCCAGTGCATTCTGCATGTAAAAGTGGAAGGTCACTGAGACACAAGCAAGAAGTTTAAATATCTCGGGAGTCGTTTCAACGAGTGATGAACGACCGTATGATGGAAGAAGCCAAATTGGATGCCAGAATTCTAGGTGCCGGCACTTTTATGTACCAACTCCAGCATTCGTTCCTCAGAAGAGATGAAGTTGGTAAAAAAAAAAAAAAGAAAGCCAAACTTGTTATTTTCGGTTTTGGTGCCTTTTCTCACCGATAGACATGAATGAGTAGGATCGCGAATATAAGCAGCCGAAACGTTGAGCCATTGAAGAATCTCTGGAGAAACGGTCCACGGCGGGTTGCATAGCTCAGACATCAGGGAGCCGCTCCACACTGAGCCACTATTATTCCTCATTGGACTGCCACAGCTCCGGTAAAATGGTCATGGGATTGGAATATTGTAGGAAAGAGAGAGAAGTGGGGAGGGAAAAGAGAGGAAGAAAGAGACTGGGGTGTTTTATAAAACTATTTAGAGGCAAAACCCATCAATATTTTCAACAACTGAGGCGGCGAGCTGGCAGAAACGTTAGCACGCCGGGCGAGATGCTTAGCGGTATTTCGTCTGTCTTTACGTTCTGAGTTCAAATTCCGCCGAGGTCGACTTTGCTTTTCATCCTTTCGGGGTCGATTAAATAAGTACCAGTTACGCACTGGGGTCAATATAATCGACTTAATCCGTTTTCTGTCCTTGTTTGTCCCCTCTGTGTTTAGCCCCTTGTGGGTAGTAAAGAAATAGGCATTTCGTCTGTCTTTACGTTCTGAATTCAAATTCCGCCGAGGTCGACTTTGCCTCTCATCCTTTCGGGGTCGATAAATTAAGTACCAGTTGCATACTGGGGTCGATATAATCGACTGGCTCTCTCCTCAAAAATTTCAGGCCTTGTGCCTAATGTAGAAAATAATATTTTCAACAACTCTAAATGATGATCATGATGATGACGACGACGACGATGATGATGTTAAAACAGTAAAATACGGTTGTTTATTAAAAACTAATTCTGGTCAACCGTAGTTTGGCCTTTTCCCTCCATATTAGGGTGAGTGTGTGTATGACTGACTGCCTGTCCATCTATCTCTGTCGGTCGGTAGCATGGATGTATGTATAATATATTTCTCTATATGTGTGTATGCCTTTATAAGTGTACATGCGTATATACGTATGTATGTATGTATAAAGTATGTATGTATGTCTAACCTATATATTAGATGCATGTGTGTGTATGTGTTTACGCGTGTGTGTGTTTATATGTATAGTGTTTAGATGAATAGATGTGTGTAGGTATGCATGAGTTCGTGGTGTGTGTGTTTGTGTGTGTGTCTGTCAATGTATGTGTATGTGTGTGGGGGGAATCTTTTGACCGTGTAATGATGATAGCGTCTTCTGTAATTGTTATTCCCAATTGTTATTCGGTTTTATTGCGTCGACACCAGATTAAAATGACTCCGTTTATCACCAGATAACAAGAAATTAGAGAAACAAAAACGAGCAGTTTTATTGACAGTAACGAGAAAATTAAGCATGTGTGTGTGTGTGTGAGTATGTGTATGTGTATGTGTGCGTGTGCGCGCGCGCGTCTGTCTGTTTGTCTGTTCGTCTGACTGTCTGTCTGTTTGTTTCAAATGATTCGACTAATTTTAAAAGGCGTTCCATCGAATTACATTGGGAAGTGATCATGAATTGATGAATTCCATATCTTTATGCAGATGCTGTTCCGTGTTTGTATATGTATGTGCGTACATACATGGGCATGGACACATTGAAACTCCGACGTCTGGCAGCTGACTTGGCAGACACCCATAAAATTATCAACCATCGTACAAACAATAACTCTGAGCACCTTTTCAAACTCCACCCATCTAACACCCGTGGACATATTTACAAAGTAAGAAAACAGCACAGCTCCCATGACTTCAGGAAACATTTTTTCACGCTGAGAGTTGCTGAAGCATGGAACAAACTGCCGGCATCAGTTGTTAGTTGTCGGAGCACTGCATCCTTCAAAACTTCCATGCTTCCTGAGATTCGCCAACACTACACTTGATTTTCTCCCCTCCATACACACACAAGCATGTATCTGACTCATACATTGTTCGCTTTCCAGACATTTCTACATTCTGCATGTACTTTATATGCACTTTCTGACAAGTTGTGGTGCACCTGAGCACTGTATAAAATATTTTCATTATCATTATTATTTTATCATACATACATACATACATACATACATACATACATACATACATATATCTAATGTAAGATAAAATTTTTTCGAAAAAAAATTTTATCAAAGGCCAGCATATTAAAAAATACCTTAAAGGTTAAATCATAAACAACTTATAAATAAGGGCAAACGAAAAAATTTCTAATGCCAAAAATGCCGAAAATTGGACACATTGTCCATTTACCATATAATTTTTTTCTCGGTACGCATGCTACTCAAAAAAAGGTCGACAGAAATCTCTAAAAAATTCCATTATTACCATATCTGACCGATTTCAGGGTTAGTTCAAAAAGAACCCTCCCTTTGTCAGTGATACATGTGGCAAAGAAGTAAATGAGATACTTACTCATACCCATGGAAGAAGCAAACACTAAGTCATGAGCACAACTAAGTACCCCAAATAAATCCAAAATAGAAATACTCCAGCCCATTCAAGACACGGGCGATTTGAACTGAGGCACTCACAGAGTGGGAGAGTCCGGAAGTGAACACTATTAAATTTATATCTAATGTAGGATAAAATTTTTTCAAAAAAAAATTTTATCAATGGCCAGCATATTAAAAAATACCTTTAAAGGTTAAATTAAAAACAACTTATAAATAAGGGCAAACGAAAAAATCTCTAATGCCAAATATGCCGAAAATTGGACATATTGTCCATTTACCATATAATTTTTTTCTCAGTACGCACGCTACTCGAAAAAAGGTCGACAGAAATCTCTAAAAAATTAAAGGTATTTTTTAATATGAAGTGAACACTTTTAAATTTATATCTAATGTAGGATAAAATTTTTTCGAAAAAAAATTTTATCAACGGCCAGCATATTAGAATACATATATGAGGACCCATGTTGGTATCTAAGGAACCCATCCCCTCAAGTTTTTTATTCACTCCTGGAAGAATGCATTAATTATTTCAGCCGGTCTGTGTTTGTAGACATTTGAAAAGAATACTTTTAGCAAAAAAATTAAATTAATTGATAGCATTGTAGTTGTGAGTGGACCCCTTAGTTTCTTGGCAAACAATATTTTAAAACCTAGTCCACCACTGCATACATACATACACACACACATACATACATATACATACATATGTATATACACACACACACACAAATGATGGTGTTTAGATCGCGTTTATCTCTGGATATTTACACTATTAAGGCAATAGCCATACATGGATTTACAAGAGATTGGACCTAAGGACTTATGGACTAACATCTACACTATCAGACAGTTGAACTGTGAAGTTTTATACTTTTTTCTTCTTTTTCTTCTGTCCTTCATGTCATCGTTTCATTAATCTATACCCTTCAGATTTTCCCCATTTGTCTCTGATGGCGCAATATCCCATACTTTGGGATATCTCAGAAACAGCTGTAAGACTGAATTTTTCCAACAATCACAACGTATGTGACTTGAGATACTCTTTTTACTCTTTTACTTGTTTCAGGCATTTGACTGCGGCCATGCTGGAGCACCGCCTTTAGTCAAGCAAATCGACCCCGGGACTTATTCTTTGTAAGCCCAGTACTTATTCTATCGGTCTCTTTTGTCGAACCGCTAAGTTACGGGGACGTAAACACACCAGCATCGGTTGTCAAGCAATGCTAGGAGGACAAACACAGGACACACAAACACATACACATATATATATATATATATACGACAGGCTTCTTTCAGTTTCTGTCTACCAAATCCACTCACAAGGCATTGGTTGGCCCGGGGTTATAGCAGAAGACACTTGCCCAAGATGCCACGCAGTGGGACTGAACCCGGAACCATGTGGTTGGTTAGCAAGCTACTTACCACACAGCCACTCCTGCGCCTATGTTTGTCTTGTCTCAACGTTTATTGTCCTCTTTGACAATTTATATATATATATATATATACAAATTGAGATAGGGGTTGTAAATGCAACCCTCCATGGGATAACATATATCCAATATACTGCTAGTGAAGTACCCAACAAAGTTAATACATAAATGTTAAGAATTGCGATGCAATTAATTCATTTACTGTATTATATGGACAAAGGTAAAATGTTTTACCACAAATTCATAATACAAAATAAGAAAATGGAGAATTTGATTTGGATGTATTTCTCCATTTTCTTATTTTGTGTGTATATGTATATATATATATATATATATATATATATATATATATATATACACACATATATTTCCAAATCAATCAGGTACAACCCTTCAGCATTACATGCATCTGCATGTCGTAACTTGGGGTCTTATTTATCATATCTTATAAAAGTATCTAATAAAAGTCAATAATAATTCAGTTTTTGGGGGGTATTATTAGATATGTGGGTATTCTATTTCAGATAATACAAAAAAAAGAAACCTAATGGGTATATCTGAAGGTAAACTCGTGGTATGCATTTGCACATCATGAAATAATGCTTTGAAGGATATAACCAGTATACCAGCTGGGTATAAAATATGCTTCCTTAATTATCTCCTACTTAAGTTAACACTTAAATTTATTAATTATGATGGAACTACACATGTTTCAGCATTGGAAGATTACAATATATATACATATACACAAATGTATACACGCACACACACACACACACACACACCACATATATATATATATATATATATATATATATATATATATATATATATATATATATATATATGCAATTATCTGATTTACAATTATTCCAACACATCTTCAGGTTCTTTTTCAAAATATTGTTAATTTGATTTTACATCCCTTTTAAAAAATAGGCGTTAAATTAAGCAATAAATTAAAAATTAAAAATTAAAATTATACTATGTAATATTAAGAATTAAAACTTATAAATTACACATTATAAAAATGAATTAGTAAATATATCAACCTTATAAAGTCCAGTATATAATGTCAAATACAAAATATAAAATATAAAATTATACATCAGAATAATTTTAATTTTTAATTTTTAATGTAAAATTTATTGCTTAATTTAACAATTATTTTTTAATAAAATTCAATTAACAATACTTTGAAAAAGAACCTGAGGATGTGTTGGAATAATTGTAAATCTGATAATTGCATATATATATATATATATATATATATGTATGTATGTATGTATACATGTGTGTGTATGTATATATAATATATATATATATATATATATTGTAATCTTCCAATACTGAAACACAAGTAGTTCCGTCATAATTGATAATTTTAATTTTAATTAAGAAAGTATATTTTATACCCTCCTGGTATACTGGTTATGTCCTTTAAAGTATTATTTCGTTATGTGCAAATAGATACCATGAGTTTACCTTCAGATATACTCATTAGGTTTCTTTTTTTTTTTTTTTTCGTATTATCTGAAATAGAATACCCGCATATAATCCCAAAAAACTGAATTATATATATATATACATATATATATATATATATATATATTACACACATATTTGAATATATATATTTATATATATACATACATAATGGCTGCCTCCTCGCTATCGAGTATGGCCATTGCAGAAAGCTTCACTGTTATTGGTACTGTAATCGAATGTGACTTTTTAGCCCAGCTAAAGATCTACAATGTCTTGTACAGAATTGGCAACTAAGACCTTTACCGGTAATAGCCGGCTGTAGTTATAACTGGGCTTCATGTACCTTTGCATGTCGTTTAAGTCCTCCTGCCGAATTACACTCTCTTCCACATGTCCGACAGATATGATTAGTATGGTGTGTTACACCACCACCAGTGGCCAGGTTGTCACTCATCTGTCTCGCTTTATGACTACGAAGATGACTCTTGATTCCAGCTTTACTGAGGCAGGGTCTTGCACAGACATTGCATGTCAGCATTATAGGAAGACCCTTCCCATTTGGAAGTGTAACAGTGATGCCCTTCCTGACAGCCCTCCTCACTTTCTCATGCGCAACTCGAGATTTCTCAAAAGTAGCTGTCCCCTCAAGCACAATCCTTCTCCACATATACATATGTGCATATACACATATATGAATATATATAATATACACTCACACACACATACATACTTACATACACACATATTTGAATATATATGACCATAAACAATTCTCGCCCCTCGGCATTGGGGAACTTCTCGCCCGCAGTTTCCTACACTATACACGTGTGTAAGGGTATGAGTACGTGTATGACTAAGCGCATATGCAAACGTATAGTTGGGGTGCGCGTGCATGTGTGTGTGTGTGTGTGTGTGTGTGTGTGTGTGTGTGTGTTTGTGTGTTTGCGTGCGTGTGTGTGTGTGTGTTTGCACGCACACACGCACGCACACACACACCACATACACACACACAAACACACACTGAATATTGTAAAGGACAGAGTTCGTACCAACCAAGTTGTAGGGGGAAAAACTCCGGTTGTCTCCCTTACATCATTTTTACGTAATTAGTTTGGAATTTTAATTTATATTTGACTTCAATTTTCTAATAAATTTTGACAAACACCGACTTCATGTAAATACAAGCAATTGCTTGTGCACGTTGGGGTTTTTTTCTTTTGTTTTAAAAAATAGTTCTTCATAATTTAGAACTGGTATTCATGTCACGAGGTGTCTTAATCTTCAAAAATATATATGAAAACTAAAAGGAAGTCCTCTGCATATTACTATCTCGAGTTCGAGGAGTCATATGGCCGATTACTTGGTTTCCGTCGCAGGAATACTCCTTTACAGCTGCGTAGACTTGAGTGGCCTGAAATGAAGAGTCTTGTTCAAGGACATAACGCACCGGCTTGTCCGGGAATCGAAACCACGATCTTGTACTTGTGAACGCGCTTTTACTCAAGAAGGCATCCATTGGGATTTTTCTGGGTAGCTATAAAGAAAAGTTTGGAGGAAGAAGTTCGAGACACGATCCTTAAGGTGCCAGATTCCATACTGCTACGCAGCACATTGGGCGAAGGTCTTGGACCGCAGATTGAGGACGGCTGAAGAATTTTTGAAGTGAATCAACAGGAACCATCCAAGTGGAAGTTCTTCGGGTGAATATCGCCTGCTATCGAAAGCAATAAGAACTGAATACAAGCATTAGTAATTATAGTAATTAATTAATTAAGAGTAACGAAGAAAATATCAGGCTATAATAATCGTTTTACCTTCAATAACTTTACAACATACCGTAACAATGATTGCAGACATCATTCTGTTAGTCATACTCATACTTGTTGACTGAATCTCCAGAGGGAAAAGTGAATAAGGATACGCGAACAAAATGGAGTCAGACGCGGCAGCCTAGAAACGGGTTTTACTGGAATATCCATTGGTTCATCTGGGATTTTGCTCACTTTGGATTATCCAAGTTTTGGTTTAAAATTATGAATGTATATGCTATGAATAGCTTTTATAAATTTTGATCTGCTTTTATTCTTTGACTTCTAACCTATTGTAGAATCCAATCCTCATCTGGGAAATGTGGTGACGACGTCGTTGATGTTTTGTTGAGGCGAGGCCCAGTTCAAGGATTTATGAACTTGCAACATCGAAGTTTACAGTACATTCGATGGTCTGGTATCTCTCTCTCTCTCTCTCTCTCTCACACACACACACACACACGCACGCGCGCGCGCGCACATACACATTTCCGATTTATTTTTCAGCGGGTTCCTACGGCGGAGATTCTGAATATGCAAGAAACTACGTTTTCAAAATTTTGAATTCAATAAGCAAATAGTTATGTGTATAAAGAGATAGATAGATATGTTTCTGTATTAGCCACACAGGGCTGCACACAGACAGGACAAATTACAAGGTAGAGCTTTTCTTTTGGGGGTAAAAAAAAAGACGGTTTGGTTTTCGATCAAAAGGGATCGTAAAAGGAAAGAAAGAGGACAAAAAAGGGGGAGATAAAATTAAAACAAAAAAAAGGGGGGGGGGAAATTGATCAATAGGGATCGTTATCACAGAAATGTCAATATGAAGTGTAAAGGGGAGGAGAGGTGAGGTTTACCCGTGGAAAGAAAAGCCTACGGAAAAGACCACGGTAACCTCGGTCAATGAAGTCACATGTTTAGATAGATAGATAGATAGATAGATAGATAGATAGATAGATAGATAGATACATGGATGGACGGACGGGCGGACGGACGGACGGACGGAAGGACGGACGGATGGACGGACGGACGGATGTGTTTCTTTATTAACCACACAGGGCTGAATACAGAGGGGACAAATTACAAAGTAGGGATTTTCTTTTTGGGGGGAAAAAGAATGAAAAGAAAAAAGGAAAAGAAAAAGAAAAGGGGGATAGGTTTTCGATCAAAAGGGATCGTAAAAAGAGAAAAAAAAACGATCAATAGGGATCGTGTATCACAGAAATGTCATGATGTAAAGTGTAAAGGGGGAAGCAGATAAGGTTTATCCGTGGAAAGAAAAGCCTATGGAAAAGACCACGGTAACCTCGGTCAATAATATCACATGTTAACATATTTATTTGCAAGTAAGTAACTCTCTGCTTTAAATTTTTCCGGGTGAATAGGATTATGCTCAAGGTGGCTTCGTCATTCATACGTGCCATCCTTGCTACATTCACCCATCTTTTTTTTTTTTAATTCGCTAGACAAAATTTGCCTCTCTACTCTCACTTTCCTTTTCAAGTGATACTTGAAGAAGTTGATGAAAGATTGACCAGAGAAAGAAGTGTTTGTCTCTAATCCTTTCAGACGCGTCCACCAGATACATTCTTTCGCCATAGCCACAAGGATGATAAAAATAGCTCCTCCTTCCCGTTTGAAGGAAGGAGGCGTGACGATATTGACGATAGACTCGGTTGATAAACCGACTCGTCCCACACGTGACAGCAGTCGTTCGACATAAACCCACAGGTCGGAAATGGTTGGACACTGCACGAGTGCGTGCAGAACGGTTTCGTCGCTCTGACCGCATCTCGGGCAGGTCGGCCCCATGTTTCTCTAGCCGTGTCTGTAGAGCTTATCCCGAACGGGTAGCGCTTCTCGGTAGCACTGCCAGGCCAGGGATCTCTGGAAGTTGTCCATAGGTCCAGGCCCGAAAGTCGTCTTGAACAGGCGGGTCAGGTATTCCTCGTCAACGCCCAGGTTCGCCCCGAGATCCTCGTCGTACCTCCCCTCCACTAATCCCCTATAGAATGCTTTGGCTGTGTTGAAGTTTTACTTCAAATTTTTTTTTTTTAAACTACCATTCGATATGTTATACAGAATTCAAATTTTATATCTCTGAAGAGCAGAAGCGTTGTCTATAAATGCTTATCAATATAGGATTTCGTCATAGGGACAACTCTTCTGTGAAACGATCGTAAGATGCTTTAAATAATTAATTCTAACTTTTAAACTGTCATATACATCATATATTTATACTTATACATATTTACATATATTTTTATACATATTTATATTTATTTATTTATATATTTTTAATACAACAATCATTTTTCACGCGTGTATATCTTTCTGAGGAGTTTTGATATTGATTTCCTAATATTAATAATAATATATTATTAATAAAAATATATAAATACTTTAATAGTATTAATACTTTGATACAATAGAGCACTCAATATAAATTCAGTATATAATATTCTCATTGAATATATTTAACTAAAGATTATATATATATATATATATATAATATATATATATATATATATATATATATATAGCGGTATATATATATATATATATATATATATATATATATATATATATATATATAGCGGCGTACGTACACTTTGTTCTCTTATATGTAAGTACACATTTTACAAAATCGTGTACGATTCTAACTGTCTTAATTCTTTATCTGTTTCCTCACCTACTGTTGTTTTTCTGTTATTTGATGCCTTCCGGTGGTTGAGTCAGGAATTTAGCTCCAATTTCTAAACAAGTCGATGCTTTCTCCGCATCCTCAGGCCTTGTGATAACTTTAAATTTCATAAATATATATACATACATACATACATACATACATACATGCATGGATGCATGCATGCATGCATACATACATACATACATACATACATACATACATACATACATACATACATACATACATACATACATACATACATACATTCGATTAATATATCTGAATATGGCATATAACTTGTCAGAATGTTACCATCGGTTTCGCGCCGACTATTGCACTTGGCAATACTGTCGACTCTTCAGAGAGAGTGACTGGCGATATATATGGTTCTGGTTGGCTCTGTGATAGGAAAAAGAACTACAATGAGACGTAGTAAAAGTTGTTATAACATTTGCCAGGAGCGAAAGAAGAGTTGCTTACAATGGATCGATATCAGCCACAGTTGAAGCGTATCCGCGGCGTGTGTTTATTTGTGCATTGCTATTTAGTCCGATAACGGGAACGACCACTTTGTCAAAATGAAATTCCCTTCATGATGGCAGTAATGAAATATCTCGTTTTTTGAGCTCATAAAAGCACCTGGTTCGTGTGCATTTTTTAAATTCTTCTCCTCGCCGCCAAGCAGATATGGTCCAGCAGTTTCCAGTTGATTCCGCTCCTAATCTAATATAGTAGGTAAACGTTATTTTTGGCGGGTTAATCCACCATATACAGTCAAGGGAGAGTAATTATTAGTTATTTTGTTTCCTTATCTTCTAGTGAATAAACACGAATAATTGAAAATAAAAGTTAAATTATTTAAAATAAAATAAATAAGGAAACTAAAACACACTATAAGAAAAAGTGACCAGTTTTAAATTCGGCAAACTTCGTAGTTGTTCGCCGATTTGTTTTAATTTGGACACTTGAATCTCTCTATAGTTATGTATTGATTTATCCCAAATTATATTTTTCATTTAATACAATGTTGAAAAAAAAAACTCAATGAAAAGGCAATTTCTTAATGGAAAATCAGAAACATTTTGAGCAGAATATATCGTAGAAGATTTACGAAGAAGAATTTTAAGTGGATTAAATAAACGAAGTTGAATAATTAAATGTATTTTATTCATCATTGTTTTGTTGTTGTTTTTTATATATTTACTTCACTGAATTGTCTGGTAAACCAAAAAGGAAACATTTTCTATTCATGGAAGAAAGTAGAACCGTTTATGAGAATTTTAAGTGGATTAATATAGATCAAACATATCCTGCTTTGGAATCGTATTTAATTGTATCTGTAAAATACAATTCCGTCGTTTATTTTGCTTTTTCCTTGTTTGTTTTTACATTTCAAAAGTATTATCGTATCTTAATGGAGTTTTATCTCTTTGAAGCAGACAGCAGACATTATAGATTGTTGCGTCTTACGTGACGATCAGGAAAGAACAGAAGTTGAATTATTAATTATATTGATTTGCATAGTTATTCATCGCTTTTCTTAATTTTTATTTTACTGAAATGAAAAATAAAGTCAAGGTTACAAAACAAAAGAAAATCAAATCCAACAAAAACTCAACAAGAGAGACGTAGACATTAAGAATTAATATTTTACATTATTTGCTTTGCTTTGCTTCCTCATATATGTTAGAAAGAAACGACATCGAACCTGTACAATATACAAGATGGTTGCAACGCGATTTCGTGCAATGCCACTCTTTTCGGTTGCTGTCACAGGTTTCGTATTTTTTTCCATTTTGTTCCAATTGTTTTCAAATTTGTTTACAATTGATTTAGTTCGATTTGCTAATTATGAAAATGAAATTCATTTCTGGCATAGATTAATAAAAAGTTAATAGCTTTTAAAGTTTGCAAATTTGTGATAATTTCAACCAATCGAAAGCCACTTCTATACACACGCCCTTACATTGGGGTCTATTTCCTTAAAAACAAACAAAACTGTAGTCTGCCTATTTTCATTGTGACAAGAGCGCGTAACTGACACTTTCACTACTGCACCTACTTCCACAAGTTGTGACGAGCGATATCATTGTGTGCCTGTGTTATTTCTGTATGTCAATTTGTGAGTCAAGCAGAAAATGCGCGGCTTCCATTTCCTGCTTTCTCTGTAACATTTTTCTAAATATTTCTGAAAATAAATTAATTCTAAATTCGGATTCAACATGGTATAAGACATCAATACATTTTAAAATTTCCAAATCTGTAACAACGATCGAAAATATTTGACGTGAACAACGCAGATGTGGTTTTCCAGTTCTGCTAAGAACTTGCACCCTTTTGCTTAGAAGTCAATGTGCATTCCAAAAGTGACCATCCAGTCTTTTATAAAGAGTTGATTCTTCTCTTTCTCTTTCTTTCTTCTGGAAAAGATCAGCTGTTGTCAAAATTAGAGAGCGATGGCCACCGCCAGATCTAAAAGTGCCAAAGACACATCCAACGTATGTCACGACGGCGCTTTTACAACTCCAGTGAAGAGCTGAGGGCCCAATATGTGTGTATATATATATGTGTGTGTGTGTGTGTGTGTGTGTGTGTGTGTGTGCGTGTATGTATGTATACATGAGTATATTGTATGTGTGTGTGTACGTGCGTAAACACACACACATATAAACAAACACATTTCTAACATAAATGCAAGTATACACACACGCACGCACACACACATACATACATAGACATCCACACGTACATACATACACATACATACACACACACATGCATACATACACACTCATACACGCATATACTCACACACATACATACAAACAAACACATACTTGCATGCATATGTATATATACACACACATACGTACATACATACATACAGTTGATTCTCTGGTGACAAACGAGTTGCTGAAACCATGGTAACAGATGCTTTTCTATTAATTTTGGAACGAATAGAATCATTTGTGATTCTATTTTCATTTTTTTTTTTCCTCTAAAAATATTCCTCCATGTCAAAAACAAATCCTTCACTGAAGAACTTAACAGTAGAAATAAACAAAGAACTTGTTTGCAAGAGAAAATGGTATCAACTTAAGTGATCTTTGTACGTGGATATAGATTTTACCATTTTCAAAAGAAATGCGGATTAAATAATATTTGTGCCTCACATATCGATGAGGTGGAGAAATCTGTTTGGTGGAGATCAAAGAAAAACTATTGACCGGTGATTCTTTAATGGAAGCATTTATTTGAGAAATAGCCGAGTCTTTATATCAGTAGCAAGATAGAGATGATTCTAATGCCAGCACTGATAACGAGACAAAACCAGTAGAATTTAAATCAAGCAAGAGCTGGTTCGAATCTTTCAGGGAAACACTCCAGGGTATTCATAACGTTATGGGGAATGTGAAGCTATTAGCTCAGACTGTTGGTGTTATATATATAGTATTGAGTATTAAAGGAAGTAGTGAGTATTTAGTATGAAAGATTAAGAAAATGAGAGATACTGAAATAACGTGTTAACGATACGAGATACTTTATTCGACTGCCCGGTTGTATAAGTTAATTGTTGTGGCGGGAAACATACTGAAAGTCCTTTTATCAAGGGAGACAATGGGCGACGTTGATTGTTCATGTTTGTTGTGATGATTATATAACAAGACAAAGTCACTCTTGAGAAGTACCGTGTGAAAGAGGGTTTTTTCCCGTTCACAACAGATCTGTAACGGTTGAAGTTGTAACGACAGAGATTAATTTTATAACAGTTGAAATTTAATTTTTATAACAATAATATGAAATGTCGGAGTCATAATCAGTTTATAAAGTCTTTCGTTGATTGCCATTATATAAAATGAAAGAACAGTGATTGAAGTTGTGAAGAAAATATTTATTTTTACCATTACATTTGTATATACCTTGCCTCGACGGGCAGGTGATAAAATCCAAAAGCATGCGAAGTAAAGATAGATGTAGATTTTCCTTATATAGTTTGTGTTTGTGTTCTCGTCATTGTGTAGTAGTAATTATAGATAGAAATAGAGTGATGTTGTAAGAGACAATAAAGTGAGTTAGTAAGAGTGAGAGAGTGTGGGAAGTGTCTCATAGCTGCTGACAGTAAATTTCATTTCTCCCTTTGACCATTGTCTTTAGTAGCTGCCTTGCTTGTGATCATGATTCTAGCGTTCCGCTGCCTAATTCTGACTCGAGTTGTCATTCATTAACTAACTGATTGAGTTGTCACGAGCCGACTAACTGAGTTATCACCAAGTGACTAAGGATAGATATATCGTTGCGAACAATGGATTTAGCTGGTGGTACTTGTTATCTTAATTCTAGCTATTGGTGAAGCAGAAAAGGTTAGCAGGGTCAAGTGGTGAAGACATTATTTGGGCATAGCTAAGGCTTCTGAAAAATGTAAAATTGCTGTCACAGAAAAAACCATTGCTCCACCGCGAGAAAAGTTCTGTTGAACTGTTAATTTAAATTTGGCTATGGTGGATCGAATCCACTTCACATCCATATTGCGAAGACGTTGGCCTTTTTAGGGCAAAAAATGCTCATAAAGATCTAGATTTCACAAGAAGAGGCCAAATTCAACCATGCTTTTCAGGCGATCCGAAGGTGAACGGCTACAAGAAGAGGCCAAATTCTTTAAAGGATAGGCTAACCATGTTTTTCAGGCGATCCGTAGGTGAATGGCTACAAATGTATCATTCAGAGAAGCTCAGAGTTACCAAGAACATCAACAATTTTTGTTTTCTGAGGCCCGAGTTGTTTATTTACTACAAGAAGGGCGTGATTAAGACCCAATGAGGCCCAAAGCACTTAAAGCACTTTTGTTGTCCCATATACATATAATTCAAAATATATGCAGTAATAAATCATAAAATAAATTTTTATTTTTCTAAATGAAACAAACCTAACAGAAAGATAGAAAATAACGTTTATTTTTGTATACTTTCCCTTTATTTATATTTGAAAAGCTTTCTCCAACTTTTTCTTAATTACAAAGTCTTTAATCGGATCTTCTCTTATGACACCATGAACACTTCGAAGTTATATTTCCGATCATATAAACTACACTTGGAATGATATTATTTCAGTAAGTTTGAAGTGATTTCTTTTGCGCCGTACACCATTTACCATGTTTGTGACGCTCCCCTTCCCTTGATGCCGTTAGCACGTGCTTATTTTGCTCAATGGTTAATCGAAAGCTAACTACAAGATTCCTTGATGTGTTTGCCCCTAATTTATGTGGCTACCACAACGAGGATTGTCTTCCAATGAAGATATTTTTTATAATTGTTAGAGACAATGCTTCAATACCTTCTTTAACCTCTTGGCTCAATGTTACAAAAGTTTGATTCTAGTACAGCCCATTTCTTGCTCCTTAGTAACCATTCTTCCTAGTGCCACTCTTCCTGGAAACCATTCTTCTAATACTGCTCAAAGACCAACGGAAATTTTCAGATTTTTAACGAGTATATAAGGTATCTGATGCCAATTTTGAATTGAGTTCTTCCAATTGATGTGACATTAAAAGAGTTTCGACTGAATCGTTGTGCGTTTATTTCGAAAATGTGAAGGCACGTGGCTTAGTGGTTAGGGTATTTGGCTCACGACCGTAAGGTCGTGAGTTCAATTCTCGGCAACTCGTTGTATCCTTGAGCAAGACTCTTTATTTCAAGTCCACTCAGCTGAGAAAAATGAGTTGTACCTTGTCACATTCTGTGTCACGCTGAATCTCCCCGAGAACTACGTTAGGGGTACGCGTATCTGTGGAGCGCTCAGCCACTTGCACGTTAATTTCACGAGCAGGCTATTCCGTTGATCAAATCAATTGGAACCGTCGTCGTTGTAACCGACGAAGTGCTAGTATATTTTGCAATCCATTCGAAGACCGTTCTTCTGAAACGTTGAGCTCATCTTGGAGAACAGAATGGCTTCATGTTGTCTTTTCAAAGGAGAACTGTTTGAGACAGAACCTGTACTTGAAGAAAATGCGTTTGGGAAGTTCCATAGGCTTCGAGATGGAGAAAGGGGACGTGATTGACTTTGGCTTTTAAAAAATGCTCAAGTACAATCTGAACAAGCTACATCGAAAATAAAATTTTGCGATAACTATAGGACAATGAGATAGATGGCTAGATTTAAAATGAAGCAAATCAATAGAACAAACAGCTTTTTTTTTTATTTTGTCTCTGGTGTCAGCTCACGTTGTTTTTTTTTTTGTTTTTTAGAGGATATTAAAGAAGCAGTGTGAAATATTTTCTGATAAAGTATTGCAAAAGTTTTGTTCGTTCCAGAAGAATAGGCTGCAATAAATTCACTGTGGACGTGTGTGTGTGTGTGTGTGTGTGTGTGTGTGTGTGTGTGTGTGTGTGTGCGTGCGCGCGCGTGTGAGAGAGATACGTTTTCACTTTTTAAAGCTCGTTTTAAAAGCAATCCTTAATCGTCGTCACTTTGCCACATAGTGAATAGATAAACAAGTGAAGTGGGTAGACAGAATATCGTTTTGAAAAATGTACATTTAACGGATTCCGTTCGTTTAAACATTTTATACACATTCATATTTTCAAAAATCCGTCCAACAGCCGAGAGAATTCGATGTCTGTCGGTTGAAGCGAGAAAACATCTTTTTCCCATTGGACGCTGCAGTGGGACGTCTTGTCACGTGGCCATCGCTGCACGTTTAAAACAATGAAATCGTTATTCGTTCTACAAAATATAAATGGATAAAATAAATACAGAAAATAAAGGCTTCTTCGTGTATGTCGGTATTCATTTCTTTCCCATGTATCTATGTAATCCCTTTCCCTTCTGCCACCTTACATGCATAAACACCCCCCACTCAACCAGACACACATAATTGACCCCCTTTACACACACACACACACACACACACACATATAGAGAAAGAGAATGGAAGAGAGAGTGTGTGTGTAGGTATATGTGTCTATGTATAAGTGTGTATGTACGTGTGTGTATGTGTGTATTAGTCTGTGTGCATTTCAAACCTGTATGTATATGTATCATTCTAATTCCATACGCTTCACTTCCTTTTTCTCTCTCTCTACGCCTTCCTCCCTTAATTATTCTGATCTGGTTATTTACCTCCCCACCAAAACCCTGCACCGTCACATTCGACCTCCTATTTCTCTCTCTCTCTTTTCTCTCTCTTCTCTTTTCTCTCTCTTCTCTTTCTCTCTTTTCTCTCTCTCTCTCTCTCTCTTTCTCTCTCCTCTCTCTCTCTCTCTCTTTCCCCTTCTCTATTTATCTGTTTATCTTTCCCCCTATCAACTCGGTTATTTTATACTATTTTATCTGACTTGTCCATCTGTCAGATATAATGTATCTGACACTAACTTCATCACAGAACATTGTCAAAAAAACAATGGATACAGAAAAGTAGGAAAAAAAACAAAACAATTGTGGTAATGGTGGTGGTGGTGGTGGTGGTGGCGATGGTGGTGTTACTGGTGGCGGCGGCGGCGGTGGCGGCGGCGGCGGTGGCGGCGGCGGCGGTGGCGGCGGCGGCGGTGGCGGCGGTGGCAATGGTGGTGGTGGTACTGTTAGCGGTGGCGGCGGTGATGGTGGTGCCACTGTTGTTGCTAATGGTAGTGGTGGTTATCATTGGTGGTTTCACTGGAAGTGGTGACGTGATACTAACGATAGTAATGGAGATGGTGGTGGTGGTGGTGGTGGTGAGATGAAACTGTTGATGAAGCTATAGAAATGGGGAAAAAAATGAGTGAAGCCAGAGTAATGTTAAAACATGCTACAAGTTGTCTGGACAAATTGTTTAAAAAGTAAACGAGGCGTCTACCGTTAAAGCTAACCTTGAATCAAAATATAACGGTGGAGTTATTTATTGCCTTATGTCGGTCGTCTGGCTTTTTAGATAAGGGGAGAGGGAGAGGGGAGAAAGAGAGAGAGAAAGAGACACGGTGATGATAGAGTGTGGATGATGGAGAGAGAGGGGGGAGATAACCGAAAGATGCTGAGGATGATGAAAAGATAAAGAGATGGAGAGAAATGGATAACCGAAGAGATAAAGTATGATATGAGAGAGAGATAGAAATAGATAAAGGGGTTCATATATATATATATATATTTATTTATATTAATATTTAGGAGAAACAGAGACTCAAGGGCCGATAGTTTTGCGCATTAGCACTTATCAACCTGGATAAAGTTGATGATAAAGTGATAGTAATAAAGGGCAAAAAAGAAAAAGTATATAGAAAGAGGGTGAGTGTATAAGTGTGTGTGAGAGAGAGAGAGTTTAGAGAAAGAGAGAAAGGAACAAGAAAGGGGTAAAATAAGAAAATGGACAAATAAGCTGAGAGAATGGAATGGAGAAACGAAATGAGAAAAAGACAGTCAGAAATCTAATAAATCTGAAAAGCAGGGACAAAGAAAGAGTAAAATATAGAATTGGAGCTCAAGTTTGGAATGACTACATTCTGGATGTGGAAGTTTCTGGGAGGAATTCAATTAAGTACAGTTTGAAGGTCATGCGATGTTTTTCATTGAATATACGCAGGAATGGGTAAATGGTTAAGATGATTGCTCCCCAGTCGTATAGCCTGGAGTCCAGTCCAACTGCGTTGCACCTTGGGCGGATATCTTTTAATAAATTGAAGAATCAAAGATAAAACTCAGCAAAGAAAGCACATGCTGTGTTTGTTTAAATGAGCAAACACAACATATGTGTAATGTGTCTGTTGTAAAGAATATGGTTGTAAAAGTGAGCATCACCGTCATATAAGCGGTGTGGATCTTTTCCCTTTCAACGGCAGGTCGAGAAATGAATTTTTTGTAACTAAACACTTTCAAAACTTCGGACGCTAGTAGAATGTGTCAAATAAAACATCTTTTACTCTTAGTGTTGTTGAGAAAAGTTTCTATTTCAAAGTTATTTCGTGTTAAAGTTGTCGTATTTCGGTAATTTCAACCAATCAATGACGTGTATTCAACTGAATAAAACTACTGCCGTTGTTTGTCAACAACAACTATCGGCGGAGTATATTTCGTTTGTCACTGTTATTTATGACATCGTTCGTGCGTTTGTACTGGTTTTAGCTTTAGGGTTTTAGGGTTAGGGTTTTAGGGTTAGAGTTACGGAGAAAAGTGAAAAAAATGAAGAAATTGGAGGGGAGGGGTTAAAAATGAAGAAATTGGAGGGGGCAAAAAAGTCTTTCCGAAAACAGTAGCTGAAAAACAGGAAAAAAACTAAAAGCAGTAGAAACGCAACGAACGATTATGGTGGTATCATAAAGTAAACATGCTTCAGCTACACTCGTTTATTCATACAAACGTAACTGAGATGAAATATGTCAAATAACAATGACAAAAAATATACACCGTCGGAAGTTGTTGTTGACAAACAACAGTAGTAATTTTATTCAGCTGAATACATTGTTTCGGTTGAAATTACCGAAATAGGACAACTTTAACACGAAATAACTTTGAAAATAGAAACTTTTCTCAACAACACTAAGAGTAAAAGATGTTTTATATGACACATTCTACCAGTGTCCGAAGTTTGAAAGTGTTTAGTTACAAAAAATTCATTTCTCGATCTGCCGTTGAAAGGGAAAAGATCCCACGAAAGGGTTGGCGACAGGAAGGGCATCCGACAGAAAATCTACCTTATATTCCGTCTAACGATGACGGTGGTGTCAGCAGCGGCGACATCGACAACGGCGACGACAGCGACGACTAATTGTTTCGGAGATGGGGGATGAGAGATTTAAATCCTTTCATTATTATAGCATTACTTCCGTTCATCTATGCAATATTTGAAAATAAGTTTCATTCCATTCAACGAATGTTCTTATTTTACTTTATTTCAATATATTTACTTTCACGTTTTTATCTTTTTTATCTGGAAAATCGCATAAATAAGCACAACGTTGTGTTACATGACGCCCAACCACCACTACCATCGTCACCAGTAGTAAATAGATACCAGGTTTTGTGAACAACTGAAAGAAAAAAAGCAATACGATCGATCAACCATTGATAAATATTTCTGATCAAAGAAGTAAAGCAATTCATGCTCGTACACATGTGAATCAGTGAAAGTTATGAGTCTTAAGCTGGAACAATGGCGGCCGACTTCTCAGTACTAGTGAACTCTCTGGTAATCTCTCTAGATATAAAGCTGAAGTTGTCTGTGTATGGCAGGTTTGGTAGCCTTCAACTAACACTATCTTCTCCGAGACCCTGCGGCGCAAGTTAACCAAAATTGAGAGTATGATAGAAGAAGGCTTGCTCTTTATTCCGTAGAAGATAAAATTCAAATCGGACCATGTTAACACCAAAAATTATTTACATCAAAAAGGTGCTTTTTTCCTATGAAAATCCCGATTTTTTACGATTTTTTTAGTGCTGTGTCGCCATTTTTTGGTGTATTTCAACTAGAAAAATGTTCACTTAAAGAGAATAACAAGCTACATAACGCAAAATTTTTACTTTTCAAAAATTCCAATTCTAAAGGCTCGAAACAAACCATAGCAATGCCGAGCGATACTGCTAGAAGAGGTTATAATATTACAGCATCATCAGCTGCTACAAAACTCAGCGGAGGCGAATGGCTTTTTTCATTGACACGCATATTAGACGACTCAGTAACACACACAAACACACAACCTGCACCTGCTCCTTATAATATAGACATGTTTATGTAATTCGTTTTTTTTTTTTGTAATGACAGGCCCACCACCACTTTCTTGATATATATAGCATGGCTGACACTCACCAGCGCTGTCTCTCAGCTGGTTGTCAAGTTATAGGAATTGTTAACCGCTCTCTCGAAACTAATCGTAACTCAGCCAAGTGGTTACCTTATGTAACAGTATTTTTTTTTACATCAAATGTGTGTGTGTGTGTGTGTGAGAGAGAGAGAGAGAGAGAGAGCATGTGCGTGTGTGTGTGTATTTGAGCATATGTGTGTGTGTGAGATGTGTGTGTGTGTGTATGTGTGTTTGAGAATATGTTTGAGTGTGTGTGCGTGAGTGTGTTATGAAGTACTCTACATAGACTGACCCATTTCTACTCTTAATTCATCTTAGGCAATCTGAAACTAATTAGATTTTAATTATTTGAAAGAATTTACCAATTTAGAATAGAACTTCAAGAAGCATGTATCAATCATACGTTCATTTGTCGTTTCATTATCATACTGTCCATATTTATCTGCGAATACATATTTATATGTATATACAACATATATATATAGATATGTATGCATGTATATGTGTGTGTGTGTGTGTATGTACGCTTGTATGAATGAATGCATATATGTATGTATGCGTGTATGTATGTATGCTTTAAAAAATTTTTTATTGTCAGTTCTTAAGAGAGTTCAAGCCGGTCGCTAATAAAGTGACAAGACTTTCTGGGTTAAGAGAGTTCCTGGTGTTTGTAAATAGTGGTTAAGTTCGTGTTGGTCGAGCTGTCGATGCACAAATCTTTGGAATGTATGGAAGTTTTGTACGTATGTACCGCATATTTCCGTGTTTAAGACGACCTTTAGGTAAGACGAGGTCAAAATTTGTAAAAAAAATTCATGAATTTATCTCATATCTGTAGTATAAGACGACTGCTAAATTACAAGACCATCTGTGTACAGGCTGGCTTTTGCAACAACAGTTATCTTTAGAAATATTAGTCATGTAAAGATGATGTTATTGCAAATATTTTTCTGTTTTTGTTTTTCTTTTTTACTTACTATATCCTTAGAAATTAAAATAAACGAAATAACAAATCCGTTTCTATGTCATGTTTTTTCGTACACACGTCGCCTAAGAGGGAACCATTGTTTTGTTTACGTTTCAACAGCCGATCTCTCACAAATACTGATTTCCCCGCTTTTTCCTCTTCTCCTATTCACAAAATATATACCAATGTATCCTATATACACCCTGACATTTACTAATAAAAACAAAAACGATTCTATATCATGTTTTGCCTATACACTCTGCCTAAAAGGGTAACCATTGTTTTGTTTACGTTTATCAGCTGATCTCTTCTGAGTTCTGATTCTTCTTCTTTATCAAAACTTTATCGCTATCACAACAGCCGCTAACAAGAATACGATAATGGTAGTTCGTATGACTGAAACGTTCTAAACAGCTACAGTCAGCCTAGAGTATCAATAACCATTTACCTTCATATAAAATCACAAACTATGAAGTCAAGTGAAATATATACGTATTCTATACCCATGCCAATATGCAACTACCAACAAAAAGAAGAAAATATGAGGCTAGTTTCAAATTGAAAGTTATAGAAGTTGTCAAGAGTTCGAACAATCGTGCTACTTCTGGAACATTCGATGCTACTGAGAAGTACGAACGTGAAGAAAGAATGAAGGAAAATTAAGACAAATTCCCAAACAGAAATGTGTAATGGGAAGAGGAAGCACTCATTGGCTGAAGTTGGAAAATGATGTAGTAGGATGGGTAGTCCAGCAGAGACAAGATGGCTACATTGTAAAACGAAATAAAATAAGATCTTATGTTCTCAAATGGGCTATAAAGGAGAAAGTAAAGATTTTAAAGCAACAGTAGGTTGGTGCAATCGTTTTATTAACAGAAAATATCTGGTAATAAGGGAGAAAATAAAAATCGCCCAAAATCTCCCGAGAGGTCTCGATCACAAAGTAACCAGTTTTCACCAGTTCATCATCCAGCTGAGAAAAAGGCACCAGTTTCCATTGTCTCATATTGGAAATATGGATGAAACTCTATTAAACTTTGACATATTGGGTAACAAAACGGTAGATTTGAAAGGAGTAAAAACAGTGCATTGTAAAAGCACAGGATATGAGAAAACGAGGTTTATGGTGGTATTATCCTGCATGGCTGACGGTACAAAATTAAAATCTATGGTTATTTTTAAACGTAAAACAATAGATTTTCCTCCTGGCGTTTTTGTTCATTTTCACGAGAAAGGGTGGATGGACGAGAGTGGTGCGAAATTATGGATTGAAAAGGTTTTACGTTTTATTAATACTAGCAGTATCGCCCGGCGTTGCTCGGGTTTGTTTCGACCCCACTTAGAATTGGAATTTTTGAAAAGTAAAAATGTTGCGTTATGTAGCTTGTTATTCTCTTTAAGTGAACATTTTTCTGGTTGAAATACACCGAAAAATGGCGACACAGCACTCAAAAAATCGTAAAAAATAGGGATTTTCATAGAAAAAAAGCACCTTAATGATGTAAATAATTTTGGGTGTTAA